>NC_079498.1:13265718-13496014 GCF_030052815.1 Hevea brasiliensis
ATTAATGATAAATTTTAATATAATATTTAAAATTTTATTTAATATTTGAAATTTTATTTATTAACAAATAAAATATAACATAAATATTTGTCTTTTTTAGTCAATTGATTAAATTTTTTATTAAAAAAATATTTTATATTTACTTTTAATTAAAATTTAATATAAAAAATATTTTTATTAATTAAATGTAACTTAATTATTTTTAAATCAAATCAAATAAATTTATATATCTAAATATAAAATATAAAATAAATACATATTTTTTTATAAAATAATTTTAAAAATAATATATAATTAAAAAATATATATTTTACATAAATTATAATATTTATTAAATAAAATATATTTTATATATTTTTTACTTTAATTAATATATATATATATATATTATTTAATAAATACTACAATTTATGATAAATTATATTTAAATAAAAATATTTTCACTAATATTTTTTTCTTTTCCTTTCCTTTTCTTGTGAAGAGAATATTAAAATGGTAGAAATATGCATATTTTTGCATTAAGTTTTTTTTTTTAATTTCTCTTCGATTAAAATTTAAACTCATTAATGAATTTTTCAAAAATTTAATAAAAAATTAATTTAGCTTGATTCAAAGATAATTATGTTAATTTTAATTAATAAAAATATTTTCTAATATAAATTTTCAATTAAAAATAAATATAAAGTATATATTTTTTTAATATATAGTTTAATAAATTGACTAAAATTACTAAATATTTATGTTAAATTATGATTACATCTAAAACTTTTATTTGTTAATAAATAAAATTTCAGGTACCATTTTGTAATTTATCATTAGCTTTTCAAATTTAATTTCACCCCTTTGGATGCAATGGTGAAAAATCTTAAAAGTTTATATAATTTACACACTGTAACACCCCTGATTTTTTATATATTATTATTGGGCTTCGTGTAGGTATCCTCAATTCGCGGAAATTCGACAGTTGTCCGGATCTGTGAATTTCCGGCCAGACAGACCAGCTACCGGAAAAGTCTCCGAATTGGATCGAGGTTTTGGCTACCCCACCATTGTCAGGCATCCCGAGCGCGTTCCTGAAATCGGAATCGGCAAAGGTAAACCCGAACCTTGCTTTTTCGTAATTTTCTAGTGCTTAAATAGGATTAAAAATCCATAAAATATTCGTGGTAGCTTAGAAAATTACGATTCTTTTTGCAATAGCTTAGTAATATTTCTAAGGACCGCGAGGCAGAGTTTTATAATTTTTAGAGCTTATTTGAGCAGTTTTTGCAAAAATGATCAATTATAAGGACTAAATTGAAATTTTACATATTGTGATGAATGATTGATTTAATGGGCCCAGGAGGGGCTGTGTGACGTGATTGAGTTGTGGATATGTGGATATAGAAGTGTGTTTTAAGCCCTTTTGCAGGTTGGGTAGGTCCTAGGTATAGGGGAGACTCTGCCGGATTTTCGGCACGAATTAGGACGTATTTGGTCTTTTTCCTTGTTTGTATGGAGTCAAATTTATTAAATGATTGTAATAAAATTGTCAGGTGAGCCGGGACAGCCTTCTTCCTCCGCCCAGCCGCCTCAGTGACCACCGTCAAGTCTGTGAGTAGAATATTAATTTTAATTGTAATTTCGATATTATTATATGTTCGAGATGCCCATGCATCACTTATATGCATATATTTATGTAGTTAAACTCTAGGCACGATTTTTGATGCATTGATAAATGTTAAAGTGCCATGTATGTTGTTGTGGTAATTTGGAGCAGTGTGCGTGCGTTGGCGTGCGTGTGATGTGGTGTGGACTATGGATAGGACGGGTAGACACGGCTTGAGTTATTCATTTGGGACCGGTCCTTCTGGGTAGACACGGCTTGAGTTCTTCATGGGACCCGATTTGGGATTAAAGAGGAAGTCCGAGCTGAGTTCTTCGCTGGCACCAGGTTGGATTTAAGAGAGTCAGATGAGGATCGGCTCCATATATTATGATTGATGTTACAGGGTGCGTGAGTGCTCCAAATTACCTTTTTGATGTTATGATGTGAAAATGATGTGGATGTTGCATTTCACTCTACAGGGTGCATTAGATTTAGAAAGTTATAGAGATTATGGTTAAAATTGATATTTTACTCTCTGAGTCGAACGCTCACTCCTGTTCAATATTTTTCAAACTCTGGAGGATTTTATTTTTGGTTAACCTGCTTTTCTCCTTCGCAGGTTGTTTATCAATATTTGTGTAATTTTATTTACTCCTAGAATTTCCGCATGTGTTAGAAGTATTTATTTGATTATGGTCTGTAATATTATTATCATGTTGGACCTGTAAACATATAATGATATGTATGTTTGATGGATTGGATGAGGGAGCTGAGCTCCCATTTATTTTTATGAGGATATGAGTATGTGGAGGGTGAGCTGAGCTCCCCAATTGAGTATTTATTATGTTTACAGGTCGGGTGAGTCGAAAACTCCCCGTTGGAAAGTCCATTTATGGCCGACTCTGTCCGCTTGGTTTCTTGAAATTGGGCCCAAATGGGCCTTAGAGTTGGGTTAATGAGCAGTTAGGCTTACTACGGGCCTCGGGGCTTTAGGGTGGCCTGTGTCCTAGTCTTAGTCCGCCCATAGGTTGGGTCGTGACAAATGTGGTATCAGAGCTTATGCTCAAGTTTATTAGTGAATGTTTGTCTAAAATGTTTGGAAGAGTCTACTAGAGTCACATGCGGAGTATAGGATTACATTTCGTCTTTTCTGTAATTCTTTGTTTCTAGATTCTACGTTATACCTCGGAAATATAAGATTACCTCGATTAGTGTCTTGATTTTCGTGGAGTACACAGAAATGTGAAATAGAGTTAGTAGACATGTGAGATCTATCATGAGGATACGTACTCCAAGAAATGTTATATTTTTGTCAAGATGGGTTTAAATGGTGTGCCCATTTCGTAAGACACGAGTACATAAAAGTGAGTCTTAAAAGTACAGTTGCCTAGATAAGGATGAGGATACCACTCGGCGGTCATCGTAGATGACCCAAATGTAATAAGTTTGTGATAATAGAAGATTCGGAGAGATAAGAAATTAGGAGACCTAGTCCGCCAGACGTATCGTAGTAACTATACAATGTTCTCGATGTCCGCTCTGTAGTCTGCATTACTGATCGACATGAGATTATTGTGTAGAGTGCGTGCATCCCCGTGGTGCTCCATAATGAGGGTGTTTGAGATGGCTTCGCTTTGGTACAGTTATGCGAGCAGAGTTCTATATTTGCAGAGGAGTTGGGAACTCCTGGCTAAGAGTCTAGAGTTAGAATATTGAAAGGTCACGGTTGGGTGATAACTAGAGTCGATGACTCGATTCCCAAAGATGAGCTAGAGTTACATCAAGAGTTGCCATCGGACTGCAGGTTTTGGACTAGTTGCAAAGTAAAGGTGACACTTATAGAGTGAGAATAGTATACCTTGTGTGTATCAAGATGGAATAAAGTACAACTCTACTACCTAGAGAAGGTCGAAACTATGAATTGATGATTTATAGAGCTATGATATGATAAAAGAGTCATTAACTTGACATGGTTCGGCAAGGTGGTAGATGTAGTACCTTTGTTGCGACAAGTTAGGATATAGTCCTATCTTTCGTAATGGATCGAAGGTTATTCCGATAATGATGACTTATGGAATAGTGTCCCGGATGGGATGTAGAGTGTGGTAGAGAGTAGTTGGCTCGGGTATCACGGAGAGGATACAAGTTCCATTATAGGAATCATATATAATCAGATCACGATGGATGTAAATCCTTTGAATTGGATGACGGGTTTGGGTGCCCGAAATCTTAAGTTTTGGAATTGAGTAAACATGGAAAATAATAATAATAATAATAGTGTTAAGAGTAATAAATTAGCGAAGATAAATCACAGAAGGCCAATGGATAAAGAAAGTGCAGAATGAAAGTTTGGACAATTGATTGCATATGCAATATAATCTAAATGCTAGTGGAAGTACTAGCTAGAGTGGTCAAAGGACCAAATCTGAGTAGCACAGACATATGATAACGCGATAGAGACTCTGAAAGATATAGTTAGCAAGTACTGCTATTATGTTAGGAAAAGAAATGAAACCAGGAATAGAATAGTCAAGTTCTATTTTGGGTAAGACAAAGGAAATAAATGAAAGGACAACCTAAAGAGCGCATAATAAAAGGAACAAAGTTAAGATATAGGATAGGCTAAGTGTTATTCTTGGCAAGGAGAATGACAAGGATGGAAAACCCAAAATGGGACCACATTAGTGAGAAAAGTGATGGAGGTATGGAATACAATAATAATGAGTAAATGTTAGAAGGTGTGCGATGGTATTGCGGACTACCTAAATAGGTAGAGAAAGAGAAGTTAGTAAGCAGTAAGTTGAATAAAAGTCAGTCTAAGGGATCAAATAGGTATGATGAGAGGAAAAGAATGATAGATAATGACACATAGGTTTTAGGTTAGACTTTTGAGATAGTGAGAAGGTAGTTAGAGGTTCGTTATGAATGTCAGGCAAACATTTTTAGTGTTGGAATAATTTATTAGTGAGAGAAATCTTTCAGGAATCAACAAAAGTTAATGGCACAATAAAAACGATGATAGATATGAATCATAGGTCGAGTATAAGTAAAGTTAATAAATTATAAAATATTATGTCAAGAAGGAAAATGGTACGGTAAAGGGTTCATGCAGATGATACCTTATAGGTAGAGCATAATTGTGCTAGGAGATGATGAAATTTGGAGAGAAAGACCAAGAAACTTAGGTGAAACGTTATAATATGACAATCGGGTGTAGTTGAATATAAGAGGATATTTTCTTTCTTTTCAAGTTTAGCTTGTGCTTTTGGTTCTAGAAGGTTATATAAGGAACAGAAACTGAGTCAAGGAGACCTAGTTATTGAGAGTTTAGTAGGCACAAATTCATACATAATTTCCTGATATGAGAATGACAGTAAGTGCATACCTAGTATTAAGTATGAAAGGACGAACAGAGTAATGACAGGAGTTAAATTGAGTTAGCTACTAAGGCTTGCAACTGTTTTAAACTATGAGCTGGAGGAAGTACTATTTATGGTTGAGATTCAATAGATGAAATTGTTGCTGATGGGTAATTTGAGGTTGAAGTTTAGAAAGCTATGGGCAGTATATATGATTATATTAAGGAGAATGAACACGTGAAGTATCTTGTTTGGAATTAAGGCATGACACATATTTCCTACAGTCGTGTTAGTTCAGATGGAACTTATAGTTTATGGGGCTCATATTCATCCAGGATAAGCAATTTCCTACTAAGGCTGATAGGGAATGATAATGTTCTGATAGTTAAGTTGGAAAAAAGGGGATACAAGAAAAAAAAAAAAAAAAAAATTTCTATGGGTAATTATAAGTGTTACATAAGGTGAAGAATGTGCTGGTAGGAGTAAATCATAGGGTTAGAATTCTTGAAGTAATGAAACTAGTATTCAAGATAAGACTAAGAAATAAAAAGAAAGTTAAAGTTGATGATGGGATAGACATCTTTGAAGGAAAAGGTGTAAGGATGAGATAGGACTAAAAATTAAGGAATAAGTACAGCAGGTTGAAATGATACCAACAATACCAAAAATAGGAAAAGGGAAGTGGATAAGATGCAAAGGACAGGAAGAGAGCTCGATAGAGTCAGTTATAATGATGAGGATAAGGAGTGTCTAACCATTGCCCCGTGTTAACACTACCTATGAGCGGTGAAGGATACACTGTCTTGTGACGCCTCGAGTTGGCCTAGGGTGTGTTTTGATGCGGAATGGAAAAGTAGTGGCTTATGCTTCAAGGCAAGAAGAGGCATGAGCATAACTATCCCACCCATGATTTGGAAATGGCGGCTGTATTCTTTGCACTAAAAATCTGGAGACACTACCTGTATGGTGAAGTGTGCGAGATATACACCGACCATAAGAGTTTGAAGTACATCTTCCAACAGAGGGATTTAAACTTGAGACAGAGGAGATGGATGAAGCTTCTGGAAGACTATGATTGCCCCATCTAGTACCACCCTGGGAAGGCCAATGTAGTAGCAGATGCTTTAAGCAGAAAATCTTCTGGCAGTTTGGCGCACATTTCAGCAGAGAAGAGACTGTTGATTCAGGAGGTACATGAGTTGATGGATCAAGGTTTAATCCTAGATCTTTCAGATGATGGGGTATTGTTGGCTCACTTTTCAGTGAGGCCAGACTTGAGGGACAGAGTTAGAGTTTCCCAGCACAGAGACCAACAATTGATGAAGATCATAGAAAGAGTACAGCAAGGTGAAGGTGGTGAGTTTGGGTTTGCCAATGATGGCGCCTTAGTGCAAGGTTCTAGGATATGTGTGCCCGATGTGGACAACCTCAGGAATGAAATCATGCGAGAGGCACACTATACACTGTACAGTATCCACCCAGGTTCCACCAAGATGTACCATGATGTGAAAGATAGCTATTGGTGGAATGGCATGAAGAGAGACATAGCCGACTTTGTGTCCAAGTGCTTGACTTGTCAGAAGGTGAAGTTTGAACACCAGAGACCGTCAAGGAAGCTGCAAGAGCTCCCTATCCCAGAATGGAAGTGGGAAATGAGTACTATGGATTTTGTGACTGGGTTGCCTCGTACCACGCGAGGATATGATTCGATATGGGTAATTGTAGACCGCTTGACCAAATCAGCTCACTTCTTACCTGTAAAGACTACATACTCTGTGGCACAATATGCCCGGCTCTACATTCGAGAAATAGTCAGATTGCATGGAGTTCCGGCTTCCATAATATCTGACAGAGGGTCCCAGTTCACTTCTCGGTTTTGGAGAAAGTTGCAGGAGGCACTTGGCACACAGTTGAACTTCAGTACGGCTTTCCACCCTCAGACAGACGGACAGTCCGAAAGGACGATCCAAACACTGGAAGACATGCTTCGCATGAGTGTTTTGGATTTTGGAGGTCAATGGGATGAGCTAGCTTTAGTGGAGTTTGCCTACAACAACAGTTATCACTCAGCATATAGGGTTGGCACCCTATGAGGATCTTTTTGGAAGAAAGTGTATTTATCCTCTGTTTTGGACAGAAATGGGGGAAGCAAGGGTGCATGATGTATACCTAGTGCAGTACAATTCAGAGGTAGTTCCTTTAATCGAGCCGAGGGCGGCTTTCGATGAAGCAGAAAAGTTATGCGGACCCAGACGGAGGGATGTGGAGTTTGCGGTGGGCGACTATGTATTCCTGAAGGTATCTCCAATGAAGGGAGTCATGAGATTCGGAAAGAAGGGCAAGTTGGCACCTCAGTATATCGGACATTTTGAGGTTACGGATAGAGTTGGAGCGATTGCCTACGGTTGGAGCTACCACCCAACCTCTCTCACGTTCATCCCGTGTTTCACATCTCCATGCTCAGGAAATACATTCCCGATCCTTCTCATGTACTGCAGCCGGATGTGATAGAGCTAAAAGAAAATTTGACATTTGAGGAGCAGCCTGTAGCCATAGTGGACTACCAAGTGAGACAGCTGAGATCAAAACAGATCCCTATGGTTAAGGTTTTGTGGAGGAGTCAGTCGGTGGAAGAGTGCACCTGGAAGTCAGAACGGGACATGCGTAGCAAGTACCCTTATTTGTTCAATGTATAATCATGTACTTTATTCTGCCTTGTGTAAAATTCGAGGACGAATTTTTTTGTAAGGGGGGGAGAATGTAACACCCCTGATTTTTTATATATTATTATTGGGCTTCGTGTAGGTATCCTCAATTCGCGGAAATTCGACAGTTGTCCGGATCTGTGAATTTCCGGCCAGACAGACCAGCTACCGGAAAAGTCTCCGAATTGGATCGAGGTTTTGGCTACCCCACCATTGTCAGGCATCCCGAGCGCGTTCCTGAAATCGGAATCGGCAAAGGTAAACCCGAACCTTGCTTTTTCGTAATTTTCTAGTGCTTAAATAGGATTAAAAATCCATAAAATATTCGTGGTAGCTTAGAAAATTACGATTCTTTTTGCAATAGCTTAGTAATATTTCTAAGGACCGCGAGGCAGAGTTTTATAATTTTTAGAGCTTATTTGAGCAGTTTTTGCAAAAATGATCAATTATAAGGACTAAATTGAAATTTTACATATTGTGATGAATGATTGATTTAATGGGCCCAGGAGGGGCTGTGTGACGTGATTGAGTTGTGGATATGTGGATATAGAAGTGTGTTTTAAGCCCTTTTGCAGGTTGGGTAGGTCCTAGGTATAGGGGAGACTCTGCCGGATTTTCGGCACGAATTAGGACGTATTTGGTCTTTTTCCTTGTTTGTATGGAGTCAAATTTATTAAATGATTGTAATAAAATTGTCAGGTGAGCCGGGACAGCCTTCTTCCTCCGCCCAGCCGCCTCAGTGACCACCGTCAAGTCTGTGAGTAGAATATTAATTTTAATTGTAATTTCGATATTATTATATGTTCAGCATGCCCATGCATCACTTATATGCATATATTTATGTAGTTAAACTCTAGGCACGATTTTTGATGCATTGATAAATGTTAAAGTGCCATGTATGTTGTTGTGGTAATTTGGAGCAGTGTGCGTGCGTTGGCGTGCGTGTGATGTGGTGTGGACTATGGATAGGACGGGTAGACACGGCTTGAGTTCTTCATTGGGACCGGTCCTTGGGGTAGACACGGCTTGAGTTCTTCTGGGACCCCGATTTGGTATTTAAGTGGAAGTCCGAAGTGAGTTCTTCACGGCACGAGTTGGATTTAAGAGAGTCAGATAGGATCGGCTCCCATATATTATGATTGATGTTACAGGTGCGTGAGTGCTCCAAATTACCTTTTGATGTTATGATGTGAAAATGATGTGGATGTTGCATTTCACTCTGTGGTGCATTAGTTTTAGAAATTTAAAGATATAATGATTAAAATTTATATTTTAATCTCTGAGTAGAACGCTCACTCCTGTTCAAAATTTTTTCAAAGCTCTGGAGGATTTTATTTTTGGTTAACCTGCTTTTCTCCTTCGCAGGTTGTTTATCAATATTTGTGTAATTTTATTTACTCCTAGAATTTCCGCATGTGTTAGAAGTATTTATTTGATTATGGTCTGTAATATTATTATCATGTTGGACCTGTAAACATATAATGATATGTATGTTTGATGGATTGGATGAGGGAGCTGAGCTCCCATTTATTTTTATGAGGATATGAGTATGTGGAGGGTGAGCTGAGCTCCCCAATTGAGTATTTATTATGTTTACAGGTCGGGTGAGTCGAAAACTCCCCGTTGGAAAGTCCATTTTATGGCCGGACTCTGTCCGTTTGGTTTCTTGAAATTGGGCCCAAATGGGCCTTAGAGTTGGGTTAATGAACAGTTAGGCTTACTACGGGCCTCGGGGGCTTTAGGCTGGCCCAGGTCCTAGTGCCGGTCCGGCCCATAGGTTGGGTCGTGACACACACAAATTAAAGTTATGGATGGAAATGTGAATTGACCCAAATGTTTGATATTTTTTGTATAATTGGCCATAAAATAATGTTTTATGTTAAATTTTAATTAATTTTTAATATTTTTATTTATATATTAATAAAATAATAAATATATAACTTTATTATTTTATATAAGTTTAAAATTTTTATAAAAAAATAATTTATTTTAATTTATTATATCATGTAATTAAGTTATAAAAAGATTAATTTTATAATATAGGTACCAATTAATTTATATACCTAACATTATAATTCATTAAATATATTTATATGCAACTACAAAATTACATAATCCTTTTTATATTTTATACTATAAAAATATAATTATAATTAGTACTATTATGTTATTTAATTATGAACTATTATGCTATTTAACTATGAATTATTTTATTATCACAAAAATATTATCAAATTATAATATAAATTTTAATTAAAAACACACATATATATATAACAAAAAAATAAAACATAATAAGGAAATGATACAAATGTTAAATATAATTATTATAAAATGTCATTGCAATTATATAGTAACATATACAATTATGTAAGAGAAAAGTCTCTAGTTTATCTTTGTTTCTTTTCATTTTGGAGACATAGCGCTCTTTTCATTGTCAAAACAATCAATCGTTTCCTATCCTTTTTAGGTATGGGATGGCTTTTCATTCTCCAACCAGATGTCGGTTCCCCTCCTCATCCACGGATAAGGCTATTTATACTTTTGAATTAATTTTTTTGTTATATGCAGGTGTAGATTTATTGTGAGCGATTCTATAGTGCTTGCATTGATTTCTCTATTTTGTGCCTGTGTTTCTCTATGGATAGATGTTTGAATCTAGGACAGGTCACCCAGTTCTCTCTTCCTCATATCAAATGAATGAAGCTCTGTCCCCAGCGATTCCAAGGAATACCCAATCATAAGAAAATAGAGACTCTTCCTCCCTCTTCGGCTAAATGAGAATGAGATGTCACAAGGGTTCTCTCTCTTTCCTTTCTATCTTTTTCTCCCTATGTGCAATTCATGGAGCCATGATTGTGTGCTTTTTCTGTTAGGGTTTGAAACCTTTGGATTCGTGCAAAGCTGTGTGGGCTACATTGCCACAAGCTCCTTTCCCTCATGCGAGTGCCATGCATGGGCTTTTTATATGCACCGATGATGGATGTCTAGCATAGAAGCTTTCATGGTGTTTTTGGATTTCAACGGCGTTGAATCTATTTCAAACTAGGTACATAGGTTTAGATTCTTAACCCGTTTCAGATATAATTTTTGTTACAGTTTTTTATTGGGTTGGACGAGTGTCTTTAGCTAAATTGCCCATGGGTCTCTATTATGGGCTTTAAGCCTCATTAATAATCTATTTATTGGATGGGCTAGCCCATTTTTAACTTTTTTATCTAATTTAATCCATAAATTTAATTTAAGCTCAATTTAGCTTAAAAATCAAGAAAATAAAAAAATTTGAGTTCTTAATTTTTGGGTTGAAATCAAGAAATTTAGTTCCAAAATCAAGATAATAAACTTCTTGATTTTTTTTATTTAAATTAAGAAATTTCATCCATAAATTTTAATTTTTGAGCTAAATTGAACTTAAATTGAAATTTTTAGAATAAATTGAATAAAAAGTTAAAAATGGGCTAAATTAAACTTTTTCAATAAGTACAAGGTCTAAATTGAACATTTTACCTTTTTATTATCAATCAATTATATATCTTTTGGGGAAAAAAATATACAATTATGTATTATATTATAATATGTTATAAATTTGGCCAAGTATTTTGTTCGTATTTTTTTTTTATCACTTTACTTGAAAATTTACCATTCAATCTCCCAACTTTTAATGTTTATATGTTATAAATTTGGCCAAGTATTTTGTTCGTATTTTTTTTATCACTTTACTTGAAAATTTACCATTCAATCTCCTAACTTTTAATGTTTTGCTTTGAAGTATTAAATAATCATAACTTACCCCATAAATTATATTTAAGTTAAAAGTTAAAAGTAAATAACTAAACTAAACATCCTCTTAATCTTTCTCTCATAGCGGCTTCTTTCTGTAAGAGAGAAATTAAAAACTAATTAAAGTAAAATATTTTTATAAGTTAAATAAAATTCAAAAAAATGTAGACACTCATAGATTGTTTGAGAAACATAAAAAGTAATTAAAATTACTGGTCAGACTTATTTAAGTATGAATTAAAATAAAATAAATTTTTAAGGACTATAAATATTTTAAAAAAATAATAAAATTTTTAAAATTAAAGAATATCAAACATAAAAATTTGGGATGTTACGATTGCAATATGACTTAAGGAGGATTTATGACCTGTCTGGTTTAACTGTTAGATGCATCTGATAGCTGTTAACTGATAATTGTTACCGTTTATCGTTAGTTAATAATGAAGGAGCGAAAGCATGAAAAACATAAGTTTAGATCATTGAATTCAAAATTTTTCTTCTAGGGTCTCATGCATCATGCAGGATTCATCATTTATCTATTTGATTTCAATGATAAACAGCATATTAAAACACTTTTAATATATTTTGGATCTACATTTTCCATTTAAGATTTTAGAATTAACAGATTAATTCATTAGAACCCTATATTAGACCAAGAACAAGCGCACTAACCTTTTAATGCACTGCAGTTGTATTTGGCATCTTTGGGATGCGCCTAGGACACCAGATATTGCCCCTCTGGCTTGTCCACACCAAGATCACCAATGGCAGTCTCTTGAACAGCTTCTAAAGCCTTTCCAATCAATTAGAAAATCAGGTTTTGCCTTTAGAGATATTATAGATGCATACAAGATACTAGAAACGATTTCTAGTATTTTTAATTCAAGAGAATGTTGATAATTCTCTTTGAATTGATGAGAGATAAATAAGAAGAAAAAGAAGATGTTTTTTATGTGGCGGCACCAAAGAGAGAAGGCAGCTTATTTTTTCTTTTTAATTCTTTCCCTTATATAGCTAGGTCACCACTTAAAACCCTTGTCACATGTCACATTCTGATTGGCTCTTAGTTTAATTGATGCAATCACATTGTGCCAAGTGTCAAACTTAGATTTAATCTTGACTTTGATCATCTTACATGATTAAAACACAAATGGCAAGCTTATGTGTAGTGCCATGTGTCACCATCTCATGGTGCCACATGTTACCCTGTGAAATGATCAAAATACCACTGTGTCTTAATTTTGAGTTCTCAATCCAAAATAATTATTTATCTTCTTCTAATCAATTTATATCTAATATAAATTAATTAATTAGTCTCTATTAATTAATTTTTCATAATTAAATTCATATTTAAACACTTTAAATATAAATTTAACTTATACTATATATCCAATAACCTAGATTGGGTTTCAAGCCATGCTAGGGACTTTGCAATCTAATTACAAACCAAACCTATTTAATTAATCAATTAAACTCTTTAACTAATTAATTAAATCACATTTAATTTGGTGATTACTTGTGTATGTGTGTGACTCACTAGGCTCATCACTAATTGGCAATGAGACATGATATCAACTCTTAATATCATTAGAACTCTTTCTTACTATAAATGATTTCTCTAAATCATTTTATACACCTCATAGATTATGGTTAACACCTAGCATAGCATGCCATAGCCACTTAATTAGTAATAAGGTTTACCTTAAATGAACCTCTAATCATATGTTACCATACACTATAATCTCTCTGCTACAAAATTTCAATTCGAGCTGGAGTCATGGTTTATGTCAAACTCCATTTACTATGAATATTATGTTCTCTTTTAATTCCAGTTCTTGATTAAAAAAAATTTCTCATCAGAAACTCTTTTCTGATTAAATCTATCTGTCCTAGCCAGGAACTTGAAACATCAAGAATAATTAAATGAACATAGGATTTTATCCCTATTTACTTAGGGTAACAGATTCCATTTTGATCAATACCTATCTCCATATATAACTAGTAAGAGCCAACACATGCCCATATACCCATACACAGTACAAGTATGAAAGTAGTATCAAACTCAAACCACCTATATACAAGATAACTGTACTATCTCAGGTCTAAAGATTATATGCACTGATATGATTTATGACAATACATTGATAAGAGTAAACTCCATGTGCTTGTCATAAATGTCACTAGTTCGGCCTACTTATCATGTATAAGTGCCTATCATGTTTGTTATATGGCATAAGACTCATCATTCCATCTTATTTATATCTCATATAAATAACTTGAGAACAAACATGAATACAATCTTTCTGGATAAGTCATGTCCTATGTGAAGTATCCTCCATTGTGAACCTATTTATGATACTTTGTGCTAGAAATATTGTCACTCATATTCTTAACAACTTAAGAATAGAATTTCTAACAAAATATCAATGGACTTTTTCTATTACACATAAATATATTATGTAAACAGAAAAGTGAAAATGTCTTTTATTAATAAAATATGTACAAGATACATACTAAATGATATGCTCTAGGGCATACTACTAACAATCTCCCACTAGCATTAGAGTCATTCATTACAATATCTTAGACCCATCTTCTCAAGATGTCGGTCTAGCTGAGTTTGTGACATAGGCTTAATGAATGGATCAGCTGGATTTTCAGCTTATGCTTTTTTCTGCATGGCTATATCGCCTCGCCTAACTATTTCTCTGATAATATGGTAGCGCCTTTCTATGTGTTTGGATTTCTAGTGAGACTGGGGTTTCTTATATCCAAACAGCTTCTTTTGCAGCATCTGATGTAGCAATATACTCAGCCTCGGTAGTGGAATCTGCAGTCGTGCTCTGTTTGGAACTCTTCCAACTGACTACACCTCCATTACAAATGAACACATACCCGGAGGTAGACTTTCTATCATCGATATTTGATTGGAAATTAGAATCAGTATAAACATCCAATTGCAAGTCACCACCTCCATATATTAAGAATAAATCCTTAGTTCTTCTCAAGTATTTAAGGATATTCTGGACAGCTATCCAGTATTCTAAACCTGGATTGGATTGATACCTGCTAGTCAAAATAACAGCATATGTGATATCTGGCCTAGTACACAATATTGCATACATCAAACTTCCAATAGCCGAAGCATATGGAATCCTGGCCATTTTATCTCTTTCTTCAGGTGTCTTTGGAGACATCTCTTTAGAAAGATGGATACCATGTCTCACTGGTAACAATCCTCTTTTGGAATCAAGCATGTTAAACCTCTTTAACACCTTTTCTAAGTATTGACTTTGGGATAAACCAATTATTCTTTTCGCTCTATCTCTATAGATACGAATCCCAAGAATATAGGTTGCGTCCCCTAAGTCTTTCATGGAGAATGTATTTGACAACCATACCTTTACCGTTGTCAACATACCTGTGTCATTACCTATCAACAGAATATCATCCACATAAAAGACAAGGAAAGTGATAGCAATATCACTAACCTTCTTGTCACACCCCGACTTAGTGGGCCCTAGCTCAAGCCCCTCTATGGGTGGCCATCTTGCCGGCGTACCCCTCTAGAGGCCGGCGATGCAACTCAAATCGGTATTGTCCGCTTTGGTGGAGTTCAATCCCTTCGCCCTGCAGAGCTAGGATTCGAACCCATATCACCTCACGGATTTGCAGCTCAATTGGTAAGAGGCGAAGCAAATCCGTGAGGTGATATGGGTTCGAATCCTAGCTCCAGGCGAAGGATTGAACTCCACCAAAGCGACGATCGATTTGAGTTGCATCGCCTCAGAGGGGCACGCCTGAAGATGGCCACCCATAGAGGCTTGAGTCAGCCCACTAAGCCGGGGTGTGACACTTCTTATATACACATGGCTCATCCTCATTTTTTATAAAACCAAATGACTTAATGGTTTCATCAAAATGGATATTTCAGCTCCTCGAAACTTGTTTCAACCCATAAATGGATCGCTTTAGCTTGCATACCTTGGAATCATCTTGGGATTCAAAACCCTTAGGTTGTTCTATGAAAATGTTTTCTTCAATGTATCCATTGAGAAAAGCTGTTTTGACATCCATCTGCTAAATCTCATAATCATAGTATGCAGCTATTGCTAATAGAATCCTAATTGATTTAAGCATGGCAACAGGCGAGAAAGTCTCCTCATAGTCGATTCCTTGTCTTTGGCGAAACCCTTTCACTACTAGCCTTGCTTTATAGGTCTCTACCTTTCCATCAGAACTAATTTTTTTCTTGAAAATCCATTTGTTCCCTATAGGTATAATACCTTCAGGTGGGTCAACAAGATCCCAAACTTGATTCTTATATATGGAATCAATATCGGATTTCATAGCATTAATCCATTTTGAAGAGTCTATATCTGATATAGCTTCTTCATAGGTAAGTGGATCATCTCCATGATCTACTTCTTCATGAGTAGACAACTCTCATTCTTCTTTATGAAGAAAACTATATCTCACTGGTAGATGAGATACCCTGGTTGTTCTACGAGGAACAGCTGTAGATGTTTCATCAATAGGTGTAGGTTGACTAGATGGATCTATATCCATATGATCTGTTGGTTGGTCAAAATTTTCCAATTCTAACTCTATTTACCTTCCTTTGCCTCCTTATTGAACAAACTGTTGTTCAAGAAATGTAGCATCTCTACTTATCACAACCTTTTGTGATGTAGGCAAATAAAAATAATATCCAAAACTATCTTTTGGATATCCAACTAATCGACCCTTTTTTGATCTGGTTTCCAATTTATCAGTGTTTAGTTTTTTGATAAAAGCTGGACAACCCCAAATCTTAATATGCTTAAGACTTGGTTTTCTTTCATGCCATATCTCATAAAGCGTGGAAGATACTGATTTTGATGGAATCCTATTCAGAATATACAAAGCTGATTTTAATGCAAATCGCCAAAAGGAGATTAGCATATCAGTATAGCTCATCATACTACGTATCATATCTAATAGGGTACGATTTCTGCTTTCAGATACACCATTCAGCTGTGGTGTTCCTGGAGAAGTTAGCTGGGAAACAATGTCATGCTCTCTCAAGTATTTATCAAATTCAGTACTCAAGTATTCACTTCCACGATCTGATTGAAGAGCTTTAATACTTTTTCCTGTTTGATTTTCTACTTCAGATTTAAATTCTTTAAACTTTTCAAAGGATTCATGTTTGTATTTCATCAAATACAAAAACCCAAACCTTGATTTATCATCAGTAAAGGTAATAAAATAATGAAAACCGCCTCTAGCCATTTCTTTAAATGGACCACATACATCACTATGTATTAACTCCAAAATATTTTCAGCTCTTAGCCCTTGTCCAACAAAGGGTGATCTAGTCATTTTGCCTTGAAGGCAGTATTCACAGGTTAGAGTGGGTTCAGAACCCAATGAGGATAGAATCCCCATTTTCTTCAGTTTTGCAATCCTATCTTCTGCAACATGACCTAACCTTAAGTGTTAAATATATTTTGAACTTGAGTTGATTTTCATCATGGCATTGCATTCTTTTAGATTGTTATACTCTGGGCAGTTCCTTTTAAAATGTCCATCTTGCTGGCAGTGGAAACACTTTCCTTTGCTTCCATTAGCTTTAGTTTTCCCTTTCTGTTTAGCTATTTTCTTGGAAGAACTAGGAATCTGAGGTTTCTTTTTCTTATTGCCCTTCTTCTTGTTAGACTTTCCAGCAGAAGATGATGCAATCAAAGCTACCTCTTTTCCTTTATTGCCCGGCATATTCTTTTGGGCAATAACCAGCATGTTGAGTAAACCAGCCAAGGTGCATTCTTGTTTAGTCATATGGAAATTTGTTACAAAATTCCCAAATGACTCAGGAAGGGACTAAAGGATCAAATCCGTCTGCAGTTAGAAATCCATGTTAAAGTCAAGAAGTTCCAGCTGCTCAATCAGCCGAATCTTCTTGTGGACATGATCCCCAACATTCTGTCCCTTAGACATCCTTATGCGGAATAGCTGTATAGATATCTCATACCTAGCATTCTTGCTGTGCTCACCATACAACTCTTGTAGGTGAAGAAGAATCCCACTCGCACTCTGCATGTTCTCATGCTGCTTCTGTAACTCATTACTCATAGAAGTAAGCATGTAACACTTGGCTCTCATGTCATGCTCCTTCCACTTGTCCAAAGTTTCATGTTCCTCTTGAATGGCCTCTGGAGGTAAAGGACCAGGAACATTTGAGTCTAGAACATATCTTATATGTTCAAGGTTCAGGATAAGTTTTAAATTTCTTAGCCAATCAGATAGATTAGGTCTTGTCAACCTATTGCGATCAAGTATGCTTGCAAGGATATTGGATTGTGGTGGTTGTGGTGTGCTCATTATTATCAGAAATTTAACTATAAAAATTAACCAGATTAATTAGTAAATGTATCATGTAATTAACTAAAATAATTATGGTCTTTTAATCAAATTGGTCCTCCCACTAACTTAGCGAATCCTACACTTCCAAAGTAGAAAACGGAAATCCTAGTTGGATGGATTTCTAATGGGTGATTGACTTCTTATAATCCTATTGATCATCCTCAGGTACATCCATTATTGGAATTACAATAAACTATAAGTGAGCAACTCCTTGCCCATCACATCTCATGTGAGGTTCAATCCTTTACCTAGCCCCTAATGCTCAAAATCTCAGGTATATAAATTATTGACTTATCTTGCATTAGTTAAGTTGATCCCATTGAGCCAGTAATTATGCAAACAATTTTAATGTCCTCAGGTACATCCAATATTGGGCACCAAACCATTTACATATTTACAACATCTCATGCTTAACAATTATTCTTAAGAAAATCTCTTAAATTAATTGTATCTTATGCAAGTATTTAAAATTTCTTAAAATAATTGCCTCAATGAAGGGCCCATGTTATAATTACTTTAATTATACCATTTCCAACTTAATCATTTGTTTGGAAGATTTTGGGGCCGTCCTAATTACTATTAAGGTCTCACTTTGCACATTATCCAATTAGCATGCATATATCATATACTTGCATACATTCCCATACATCTCATGCATTCATGGATAATAAATATGGTATGATCATGGATTTTCTAAGGGATTTAATTCTGAGCCACTAAGAATTGAATCAGGGCATTTCTAGGTGCATTTCATTCATTCATATTACAAGAGTTGCTGAAGGAGTACATAATCAACACTTGATCTTGAATTCCTCCCACTGGTCCCACCAATGCTTTTGACCTCCTTGATCTTCTTGCAATCCAATTACATAGTAATCCTTGGCATACCAAGGCGAATTTACAAGAACTAAATAAATGAAATTACAACCCAAAAATATTACAACCTTTATAATACATGCCCAAAATAAATAAAAATAAATTAATTAATTTACAACCCAAAGAAACATAAAAAAAAATAAATCCAATCACATTGGTCTTTTATTGTCCATGATCATCCATCATGCATATCACTATTTAACAATTAAATAAAACATACATACTTAAATTAAATTGAATATCTCATTTTCAACTTAAAAATCCAGATTTAAATATGATTCAAACAAATTTAAAAATTCAGATTTGAATCATATTCAAACAAATTTAAAAATTCAGATTTGAATCACATTCAAACAAATTTAAATATTCAGATTTGAATCACATTCAAACAAATTTAAAGATTCAGATTTGAATCACATTCAAACAAATTTAAAGATTCAGATTTGAATCACATTCAAACAAATTTAAAAATTTAGATTTGAATCAAAATTTAATTATGTGATTAAAACTCCTAATTAAACACTTTAATTAGTTATGGGCCTAATTATGGGCCTTTGAAACCAAGCCCACAAACAAGCCCAAAGCCATGCGCATGGTTGGATGCACCAAACCATGCGCACCAATGGAGTCCATCTCCATGCCGCCACCTATTCCTTGCAACCAACAATGAATCAATTATCTCATGATCAAATCACACAATTTAAATCATATAATCAACAATCCAAATGGCAAATATAATGGCTCTGACACCAATTGAAGGAGCGGAAGCATGAAAAATATAAGTTTAGATCATTGAATTCAAAATTTTTCTTCTAAGGTCTCATGCATCATGCAAGATTTATTATTTATTTATTTGATTTCAATGATAAACAGTATATTAAAACACTTTTAATATATTTTGGATCTACATTTGCCATTTAAGATTTTAGAATTAATAGATTAATTCATTAGAACCCTAGATTAGATCAAGAACAAGTGCACTAACCTTTTGATGCACTGCAGTTATGTTTGGCACCTTTGGGATGCTCCTAGGACACCAGATGTTGTCCCTCTAGCTTGTCCACACCAAGATCATTAATGGCAGCCTCTTGAACAGTTTCTAAAGTCTTTCCAATCAATTAGAAAATCAGGTTTTGCCTTTAGAGATGTTATAGATGCATACAGGACACTAGAAACGATTTCTAGTATTTTTAATTCAAGAGAATGTTGATAATTCTCTTTGAATTGATGAGAGATGAATAAGAAGAAAAGGAAGATGTTCTTTAGGTGGCTGCACCAAAGAGAGAATGGCAGCTTATTATTTTTCTTTTTCATTCTTTCCCTTATATAGCTGGGTCACCACTTAAAACCCTTGCTACATGTCACCTTCTGATTGGCTCTTAGTTTAATTGACCCAATCACATTGTGCCAAGTGGCAAACTTAGATTTAATCTTGACTTTGATCATCTTACATGATTAAAAGCCAAATGGCAAGCTTATGTGTAGTGCCATGTGTCACCATCTCATGGTGCCATATATCACCCTGTGAAATTATCAAAATACCCCTGTGTCTTAATTTTGAGTTCTCAATCCAAAATAATTATTTCTCTTCTTCTAATCAATTTATATCAAATATAAATAAATTAATTAATCTCTATTAATTAATTTTTCATAATTAAATTCATATTTAAACGCTTTAAATATAAATTTAACTTATACTATACATCCAATAATCTAGATTTGGTTTCAAGCCATGCTAGGGACTTTGCAATCTAATTGCAAACCAAACCTATTTAATTAATCAATTAAACTCTTTAACTAATTAATTAAATCACATTTAATTTGGTAATTACTTGTGTATGTGTGTGACTCACTAGGCTTATCACTAATTGGCAATGAGATATTATATCAACTCTTAATATCATCAGAACTCTTTCTTACCATAAATGATTTCTCTAAATCATTTTATGCATCTCATAGACTATGGTTAACACCTAGCATAGCATGTCATAGCCACCCAATTTGTAATAAGGTTTACCTTAAATGAACCTCTAATCATATATTACCATGCACTAGAATCTCTCTGTTACAAAATCCCAATTCGAGCAGGAGTCATGGTTTATATCAAACTCCATTTGCTATGAATATTATATTCTCTTTTAATTCCAGTTCTTGATTAAAAAAATTTGATCATCAGAAACTCTTTTCTGATTAAATCTATCTGTCCTGGCCAGGAACTTGAAACATCAAGAATAATTAAATGAACATAGAATTTTATCCCTATTTACTTAGGGTAATAGATTCCATCTTGATCAACACCTACCTCCATATATAACTAGTAGGAGCCAACACATGCCCATATATCCATACACAGTATAAGTATGAAAGCAGTATCAAACTCAAACCACCTATATATAAGATAACTGTGCTATCTTAGGTCTAAATATTATATACACTGATATGATTTATGACAATATATTGACAAGAGTAAACTCCATGTGCTTGTCATAAACATCACTGGTTCGGCCTACTTATCATGTATAAGTGCCTATCATGTGCTTGTCATAAATGTCACTGGTTCAGCCTACTTATCATGTATAAGTGCCTATCATGTTTGTTATATGGCATGAGACTCACCATTCCATCTTATTTACATCTCATATAAATAACTTAGGAACAAATATGAATACAATCTTTCTGGATAAGTCATGTCCTATGTGAAGTATCCTCGATTGTGAACCTATTTATGATACTTTGTGCTAGAAATACTGTCACTCATATTCTTAACAACTTAATAATAGAATTTCTAACAAAATATCAATGAACCTTTTCTATTACACAAAAATATATTATGTAAACGGAAAAGTGAAAATGCATTTTATTAATAAAACACTTCATCAATGGAGTTGGCGACTGCAGAAACAGTTGAAAAGGCTGTTGAGTGGATTAATCAAAACTTTATTGCAGGGGGCAGTACAAATATCTTGCTTCCCCTAAAGCAGGTAATTTCTCCTTTATGGATTTCTGATCTCTTCTAAATGTATCCAAATTTGTGTATTAAAACAAAATACATGATGGCAGTGGCTTGTAATAGACAAATACAAAATAGAAGAGACAGAAAATGTTAACATCCTGTTAGACAGCATCTAGATGGACCGAGTTTTAAAACAATTGATATCTTTCTGGTCTTATTCACCAATCACCACTTTAAAGAAAATCACTGAGCTTGCTCGACTTTCGGTGAACGGTGCTTTTGAACTTGTATTTTTTTTTTGTGGCACTAATTTAGTGTAAAATGCATTTTTATACATTTTAAACCTGGTACTTCTTAATTTTAGCTTATTTGCATTCACTGTAATCTGTTTTGACATCAACTTTATGTTGGAAATCACGATTGTTTGTAAACTTCCTCTACATTTTGAACTTCCTAACATATCAACTAACATAATATGAACTGAAAGATAAAAGTAAAGCAATCTTCAATTTGTGCTTTTTTCATGATTTAGGCACTGGAGATAGTATCAAATACTCATGGTTCGGTTCCTGTCATTTTTCTTGTCACTGATGGAGCTGTTGAAGATGAAAGACACATTTGTGAATTAGTGCAAAGTCATCTAACTGGCAAAGGATCAATATGTCCACGCATATACACTTTTGGCATAGGTAAGTTAAGGTCCTGTTCAGTAACAGCTTTTAAGGTAGTGTTTAGTTTTTTTTACTATAGTCAAAACACTACCACTCTTGTTCCCATTGTTCAGTGACATAATATTTATATTAGTATTTAGAGGTTGAGAAAGTAGTTCATGGAAAATTATCCCTCCTAGCTTATAGAAGTTGAGAGAGTATTTTGATGAAAGTTAACAAAATGATATCACTATTTTTATATTTAATAGTTAATCAAATAGCTACTTTTACTAAATACTTCTACTTTAAATAGCTATATAAACAATTAATATCTAACAACTGATAATTAGTAAAATAACTAATAGCTAACAGCTATTAGAACATCTAATATTATCGAGCATGGCCTAAATGTTTGATAAAACTATATTTAGTTATTGTTATTGATATGTAAAATGACTAATAAGTGTATATATCATATAATTTATTTTATTATTAAAATAAATATAAAATTATAAATTTATTATATTATATTATTTACTTCATTATTAAAATAGATATATAATTATTAATTTAATATATTATACCAATATTATATTATTAAAATAAAAATATAAACACTAATTTATTGCATCATATTTTTTTATTTTATTATTGAAATAAGAAAATAATTAAATTTCTTAAAAAAGAAAATAATAAATAAATTTAAAAATATAGATATAAAATAATAAAGTAATTATTATTGTTGATAAAAAAATCTTATAATTTTAAGTTTTTTAAGGCATTTTTTTTATAACAAATAATTATTTTATATTTTATGTTATTAATAGAAAATGTTTTAATAAAATTATAATACGCTGATTAAGGCGTTAATATTATAAATAAAAAAATAAAAGTAAATAAAATGAATAATATTGATTTTTGAGTTATATGAAAAAGGATAACATGATCCAAATAAAAAATAAAATCAAATTAACTATCAGCCGATCGGCAATAGCTCTAAAAATAGTTGATACAAATTACAGCTGATGGTATTATATCAATTACCTATCTTTATTTTTTTAAGGTTACCAAATATTTTATATTACCTGTTTCGATGTTTATAAGCTATCAATTAACCAAAAAAAGTAAATTAAATACTCCCTTAATAAGATTGTACATTTATTAATCTGATTTAATTGGATTTGAAAATTAACAAAAACCAAAATAACTGAAAACTTGAAATGTAAAACTAAATCAAATCAATTTTTCTAAGAAATCAAACATAATCTAACTAAATTCAATTGGTTCAGTTGATTTAATTTTTTGATTTGTGCTATCCATTTCCCACAAAATTCAACCAGAGACTTAGCTACTGCTCTCCCAAATTAGAATAAACAAAGACCAACAATCCATCTCAAACTTATCAAGATATTTCACAAAACGATTTATCATATTATATAAATCAAGATTAAAAAGTCCCAAATTAATGATTAAGAGCCATAACTCAATGATTTAGGTCAAATTACAAGTCTCAAATTGATCAAAATATAAATCAAATTGAAAATCAATAAACAATTACTAAAATTATGACATCAACAGAGCATTAATGGAAGAAAAGCCAAATACTCATTGAAATCAATTTATTTTTATCATTAGAACAAATTAGTGGTCATATATCTTTTAAAAAATTATTTTTACTTGCATTATTTACTATTCACTTTATAAATATTTTAATTTTCTTTTTTCTTTAAAAAAAATTTTCTTAAAAAATATTTTTAAAATTTTTTAACTTTTAAAATATTTAAAAAATAAAATAAATTAGATAATATAATTGGAAGTTTATATTTATATATTCCAAAATTTTCACATTGTTTCAACAATTTCTGATTTTTATTATTAATTAAAATTAAAATTAATTTTCATTGCCGAACAAATAAACCAAACAGCCCTCAAAAGACTACCAAAAATTGTTAAATAGACAATGACCCTCCCTGTCCCCTTTCGTTGAAAGGGCAACTGCAAATTGAACCGAAAGAAACAGCCGAACTGAATAAATAAATAATAAAACCGCAATCTTCCCATCACCCGCACTCACTCACATCACCAGATCTCACGTTTCAATCTGATTGGCCAATACCTACTACAAAGTATTTTTTTTTTTCTTTTCTTATTTAAAAATATACACACACATGAGTTACATAATTTATATAAATCTCCTACGCATACAATCCACAATCAATTTAAAATTTTGAAGGTTCAATTCTCTATAGAGCAGACCACGGATACATAACTTACATGCAAGAGATTACCTACATGCCTATCGCATTGTCTTGTACTCTTGAGCACTTTTATATTTTTTTTAAATATATATGTATACATAATTTAAAAGTAAAATATATTTTTTAATAAAATTATAATAATTTTATTAAAATATGTTAATACATGCATACCTCTAACACATACTATTCAAGACCAAATCCGAAGGGCCCTTCTTGTTTTCTTTGACCCCACTCCTTCGCATGCAAATCTGACACGCGATTGGACCGTCACCTCCACCAAAAGGTCGTTTTCCAGCGCCTTCCAACCCCGGGCCGTGTTCGCGAGTGAATTCAAAGCAAGGGAATTTCCAATAAAAATCTGGCATTTAAGCTCTCTCTCTCTCTCTCTCTCTCTCTCTCTCTGTGCATATTCTTCGCATCTCTAGGAATTCAAATTCTCACTTGAGCTCTTAAAATCTTAAATCTTTTGGAATTGAACTCTCTCTGGTAGTGAGCGAGCGAGAGCGAGAAAGAGAGACAATTGAATTCTGGTGGCGGGAGCCGCGGATCTGGTTGAGGAATTTCACCGGCGGCTTGTGCGGTTTTGGACAATGCTCGTTTGTGAGAGAGTGGGTTTAGGTGAGACTCTTAATGTGATTATTTTGGTTGATTTTTAGTTTATGATGGTCTTGCTAGCTTTAATACTCGAGGTAAGATCTGATCTCTTTATTATTCAATTGTAGTTTTTTGATCTCTGACTTGTTGTTCTTTCTGTGAAAATTCAGTTTTTTCTGTGGTTTAGAGTTGGGAGATCTGATCTAGATTTTGTTTGTTAATGAAATTATTTAGCTGTATTGAATCTGTTGATTAAATGGATCAGAGATGATTCAGCTATACATGCATGGAGTGAAAAACTCAAAGCATTTTATTAGCAATCTGAAAAAGGCTCTGTTATCTATAGTAATGTCATGTTTGCTTGCGGAATTTCAAGTTCTAGCTGATTTTGAGATGGAAATGAGGTTTTTATGACTTACGAGTGTTTGCTCTTACCCCGACCCCATTGGTTGGCAGATTCAGTTTTGTGAAGACTTAAGAGTGTGACAGTAATAGGGGTGAACCAATGAAGAACGGGATGATAGAATGCAGCGTCTGCCATTCCAAATTGGTTTCCCCAAGTGCCAAAACATTTTCAAGAGCTTATCACCGACATAAGAGCAGGGTATCATCAAAGCAACGTGCCCTCAACGTCCTCTTGGTTGTTGGTGACTGCATCCTAGTCGGTTTTCAGGTAACTGTTTTTATTCTCGGTCTTATTGCTTGAGTTGTATCATTCAACATGGAAACGTTATGTGCTCTTGCTATACTAGATCTGATAATGACATTCTACGTGGACTCTTTATATGTTAGCATTGTGGTGTGATTGTGAGTTTGGGATACCTCCTTCTTTTCTTCTTGAAAATTAAAGAGGAGAAATTGTGAACAAAGAAGAGAAATTGTAATGGAAAAGTTTGATTTTTTTAATTCTCAAGATTGGTATGCTTTTATACATCTTTGAAGAATACAAATTAGGAAGATAATCAAGAATTACAATGATTCTAATTACATAATTACAAATGATTATAATCTATAATTTAGCTTAAAATACAATAACTAAATAGGAGCAAATCAAGACAGTATCTCAACACTCCCTCTCAAGTTGGAGCATATATGTCATAGGCTTTCGAGCACCTCGAAGGGACTTAGTAAGGATGTTTGCTAACTGATCATTTAAATTAACAAAACTAGTAGCGATGCATTCTGATTTAATCTTCTGTCTAATAAAGTGACAATTTATATGTTTGGCTCTTTCATGAAAGACTAGATTAGAGAGACATGAAAAGCTGCTTTATTGTCACATATTAACTTCATTTGCTTAACTTCTCCATATCTTAATTCTTGAAGAAGATTTTTAACCAGATAAGTTCATAAGTAGCTAGGGCCATGGCTTGATATTCTACTTCTGCAGTTGACCCGGCAATTACATCCTGTTTTTTACTTTTCCAGGATATTAGATTACTTCTAAGTAAGACACAGTATCCTGAAGTAGATCGCCTATTTGCAAGGGACTCTATCCAATTTGCGTCAGAGTATCCAACAACTTGTGAGTGACCTTTGTCCTCGTATAACAAACCTTGTGCTGGAGCTCCTTTAATATGCTTAAGAATGCGAATTACTGCATCTTAATGAACCCAATATATGGGGCTTGGAGAAATTGACTGACAACACTCACACCAAATGAAATGTATGGTCGTGTTGTTGTAAGATAATTTAACTTTCCAACCAATATCCAGTATCTGCTAGGATCTTCTAATGGCTCTCCCTGTCCAGGAATAGGTTTGACATTTAGGTCCATAGGGGTATCTACACATTTGCAGTATAGCATTCCTGTCTCTTCTAGAATATCTAGAGCATATTTTCTTTGAGAAATAACAATGCCTGCTTTGGACTAGGCTACCTTAATTCTCAGAAAATACTTCAATCTCTCCAGATCTTTAGTCTGAAAGTGGCCGAACAAATGTTGTTTGAGCTGAGATATCCCATCATGGTCATTACCTGTTATGACAACTTTCTAACCAATCTCTGGTATCTGCTAGGATCTTCTAATGGCTCCCCGCATCCAGGAATAAGTTTGACATTTAGGTCCATAGGGTTATCTATACATTTATTGTCTAGCATTCCTGTCTCTTCTAGAATATGTAGAGCATATTTTCTTTGAGAAATAACAATGCCTGTTTTGGATTGGGCTACCTCAATTCTCAGAAAATAGTTCAATCTCCCCAGATCTTTAGTTTGAAAGTGGCTGAACAAATGTTGTTTAAGCTAAGATATCCCATCACGGTCATTAGCTGTTATGACAATGTCATCAAAATATACTACAAGAAAACTTTTACCATGCTCATTGTGACGAAAGAACACAAAATGATTAGTCTCACTTCAAGACATTCCAAACTGTAGGACTATTGCACTAAATCGTCCAAATCATGCTCTTGGAGATTGTTTCAAATCATATAATGACCGTCGTAGATGGAAAACCAGACTAGACTCTCCCTGGGCAACAAAGCTTGGCAGTTGCTCCGTATATACCTCCTTAGCTAGTTCGCCATGTAAGAAGACATTTTTAATATCCCATGGATGAAAAATCCAATGATTGATTGCTGCTAAAGAGATTAGGATATGGATTGATGTTGTTTTGGCCATTAGTGAAAAAGTATCACCATAATAAGTTTGAAGATTTGGGTGTATTTGTTGGCAACCAGTCGAGCTTTGAGTTGGTCAATTGTGCCATCAGGGCCTACTTTCACCGTGTAAACCCAACGACAGCCAACAATAGATTTTCCTTGTGAGAGCGGAACCAATTCCTAAGTATCATTTTGATGAAGAGCAGTTATCTCCTCAATCATAGCATCACACCACCCTGGATGAGATAATGCTTCATTAACAGACTTAGGAATAGGGATATTAGACAAAGTGGAAACAAAAGAATAGTGTGAAGGAGATAAGCGATGATAGCTCAAGAAATTGTAAATTGGGTGAGGGTTTCGAGAAAAACGAATACCTTTTCGAATGGCAATGGGTGGAGTAGTTGTTTCTGCTGGAGGCATGACCGGTGTAGAAGATGGTCGTGAGGCAGGAAAGGAGTCACTTGGAAGAACACTTGTATTGCAAAAGAAAGTATTTGGGTTAACAGAAGGATGAGGCCGGCGTCAATAGACGCGAAGAGGAGGTGGTGAGGTGTCTTGTGGAAGAGGAATAATTGGAGTAGGAAGGGCCTTGGTGACAAAATGTAGGTCAGTTATGTTTGCTAAGAAATATGGAGATTTTTCAAAAAATATTACATTTGCTTATATGTAGCCCTTTGTGACTGAATCATAACATTTGTATCCCTTTTGAAGTCGTGAATAACCTAGAAAGACACACTTAACTGATTTAGGGTGAAGTTTGTCTTTGCAAGGAGAAAGGTTATGGACGAAGCATGTATAGCCAAACACATGAAGTGGGAGATGGTAGGGACTTTGATCTGGATATAAAAGAGAATAAGGACTTTTGATGTTACAAAACAGAAGAAGGCATGCAATTAATTAAATAACAAGCAGTAACAACAATGTCTCCCCAGAAACGAAGATGGACATTATGATGTATGAGTAAAGTGTGGGTTGTTTCAATGAGGTGCCGATTTTTTCGTTTGGCAACTCTATTTTGTTGGGGATATGTGCACAGGGGGGATTGATGAGTAATGTCTTGGGAAGACAGAAATTGGTCAAAGGAGTGAGAGAAATATTTTTTTGCATTGTCACTTCATAATACTTTAATTGAAACACCAAATTGAGTATGAATTTCAGTACAAAAATTTTGAAAGATAGAAAAAAATTCAAAACATTTTTTCATTAGAAATAACCAAGTGCATTTGGAATAATCATTAATAAAAGTCACAAAGTAATGAAAACCCAAAGTAGAATTAATACGACTTGGAACCCATATGTCTGAATGGACAATTTCAAATATAGATGTAGCCCTATTATTGACTCGCTTGGGGAAAGAAACACGAGATTGTTTCCCAAGCTGACTTGACTCACACTCAAAAGAAGATAATGTAGATAGACTAGGAATTATTTTCTTAGGTTTGGAGAGATTTGGGTGAGCAGAAGTGAAGGCAACTAACTAATTTGGACTAGATAGGTGATACAATCCTTGTGACTTGTGTCCTGCACCAATCATCTTCCCCAACAACAGAATTAGCAGTAAAAATCACAGAACAATTGAAATTTTTGGTTAATCTGTCATGGAAATCAAATTGTAAGGGCATTCTGGTGCAAGAAGGATTGAGCTTAAAGAAACAGAAGGAAGAAGTTGTACTTTCCCTATTCCTTTAACCACAATTTGTAAACCATTAGCTAAGTCATTTTAGATGGAGTATGAGGAGAAGTAAGGGTAGAGAAAAGGTCTTTGTTACCAGAGATATGGTAAAAAACATCAAAATCTAATCAATCTATTATCCATGGGCCGATAGGTGAAGACTGTATTAGACAAGCAAGGGAATTACGAGAATGGAAAATATTAGATGAAGAGGACTGCTGTTTTGCTGCTTGGTACTGTAGGTACTTATCATAATCTGTTCTAGTTAAGGTAATAGAATTGGATAGTCGATCATTTGCATCCAGAAAAGGAAGAGTTCCATCTCCACCATTCTGAGCCATATGAACTATAGGTCATCCCATATTAGTAGTCTGATTATTGCATGGTGATCAACCATGCAACGATCAACAATTATCCCTTGTGTGACCTCTTTATCACAATAAGTACAGTGTGAGTTGAAACCTCTTCTTTTCCCTTTTCGTCATCCTCCTTGTCCCTGCTGATTTGCATTTTGTATTACTAGCACAAAATTTTAAGTTTCAGTAATGTTATTTGTACTAATAGAGATAAGCAATAGTAACGCAGAAATTTCTTCTTGTGTGGGAATATTAGAACTTGTTAGGATTTGATCGCTAGTAGAGCTAAGATAAGATAGAAGTCCAATCAGAGCCAAGACCATAAAGAATTTGTCTCGTTGTTGTTCTTGTGCAGTAATGCTATCAGAGAAGGGCATGAGAGAGTTGAACTTATCTTTTAGTGACTCTACTTGCCCTAATTAATGTGCCATATATTGTTGGTTTTGCTATAAGTGGATAATATTTGAGACAACTTTATGTATACATTGAACATCAAAAGTATAAAGTGTCTTAGCTTTGGTCCAAACTTTGCAACAAATTTTGCATGATTGGAATAAAGTAAGTAATTTAGGTTCAAGAGAATGCCATAGAAGATTACACAATTTTGCATCAATCTGTTAGGGTTTGAGAACTCTAACAGAAAAGAATAGAAGAGTAGAGAGAAAAGAGAGAGAGAGAGAGAAGAGAATAGAGAGTAGTTATTGTATTTCTTGTAAATTCTGGAATGAATACAAGAAAGATATAACTGAGTTATTTATACAACAACTATCTCATAACTGCCTCAGCTGTCTCATCTTGCCAACTGTAGAACAGCTCACTTGCCAACTACAAAACAGCTCACTTGCCAACTACAGAACAGCTGGCTCCCTAACAACTCATCCACATTTCCCTCCAATTCCTTACTTACCCAACTTCTAGAATATCTAATCATATTCTCTTATATTTCTTTCTATAGTACGTAACAATACTCCCTCCTTTAGCACTTTCTTGTCCCCAAGAAAGGGAGACTTCTGGAAATTGCCCTTCAATAAAGCTTCTATCTTCCGAAGTGGCATTCTCTGTTGACAGATTAAGCCACTTAATAAGTTCATGTTCTACTCTCTGGTGTCCTCTTTCAATTATCCTGGTCTGCAAAACCTGCTCAAGAACAACTTTAATCTGGTCATCTTGCATAACAGGTAAATCAGTAGCAACCACCACACCATCCCCAACCTTCCTCTTAAGCATGGATACATGGAAAACAGGGTGAATAGTAGCTGTTGGAGGCAAGTCTAATTGATAAGCAACTTTCCCAATCTTAGCAAGAATTCTGAATCGCCCGTAAAACTTAGCAGAAAGTTTAAGGGTTTGTCTGACAGATACTGAAGTCTGCCTATAAGACTGAAGTTTCAAATACACCTAATCCCCAACAACAAATTCCCTCTCAATTCTCCTCTTGTCAGCTTGCTGCTTCATCCTATGTTGGGCCACTTGTAAATTTTCCTTTAAGAGATTATTAAGATGCTGTCTCTCTTGTAACAATCTCCCTACAGCCCCAACTGATGAATCAAGAGTAAAATTTTCATGAAACAGAGGTGGAGCATACCCATACAGTGCTTCAAATGGAGTCATCTGAATAGCACTTTGATAAGAGGAATTGTACCACCATTCTGCCATAGGTAACCAAGAGCTCCAATTAGTAGGCCTCAAATGAACCATGCACCTCAAATAATTCTCCACACACTGATTAACTCTTTCAGTCTGTCCATCAGACTGAGGGTGATAGGCAGAACTAAAATTAAGTTTAATTCCCATACTTCGAAACAATTCTTGCCAAAATAAGCTAGTAAACACCTTATCTCTGTCAGAAACAATAACTTGAGGAGCTCCATGCAACTTAAAAATGTGATCAATGAAAAGTTTGGCTACAGAAACAGCAGAAAATGGATGTGCTAGTGAAATAAAATGGCCAAATTTAGTAAATCTGCAAACAACTACCAAAATAGTGTCTTTCCCCTTTGACTTGGGCAATCTTTCAATAAAATCCATAGACACCTGCTGCCAAGCTTGAGTAGGAATTGGTAGAGGTTGTAATAACCCTGGATAAGCACAGTGCTCTCCCTTACATCTAGCACAAGTATCACAGGTATGAACCCATTGCATGACATCATTAAGCATGGCAGGCCAAAAGAAAATTTTCTTTAATTTCAAATAATTAGCATGAACACCTGAATGGCCTCCCACTGCTGAACTATGATAAGATTCCAACAACACCTGCCTCAAATTGGTAGTAGTCCCCACATACATTCTATCTTTATAATACAAAATACCATTCTTCAATTGATACCCAGAAACTGCATCCTTATCCAAAAACAACTGCTGGAGTAAGTCAGAGGCTTTCCCATCATTTTCATAACTAGCAATTAACTTTTGCATCCAAACTGGAACCACCACTGAATACATAGCATAAGAATAAGAATCCACATCAACACACCTTCTGGATAAAGCATCTGCCACCTTGTTTTCAATGCCCTTTCTATACAAAATTTTGTAATCCAGACCAAGCAACTTTGAAATACCCTTATGCTGCAAATTGTTATGTAACCTTTGCTCCAAAAGATACTTAATGCTTTCATGATCAGTCTTAATAAAGAACTGCCCTTGCTCCAAATAATGTCTCCATTTGTTGACTGCAAAAGTAATAGCCAATAATTCTTTTTCATATACTGACATAGCTCGATTCCTAGGACCAAATGCCTTAGAAATATAGGCAATTGGATGCCCTTGCTGCTGTAAACTGCACCCATTCCCCAATTGCTTGCATCAGTTTCCACAATAAATGGCTTAGAAAAATTAGGAAGAGCAAGGACTGGTGCTTCAGACATCAATCTCCTCAAAGTATCAAATGCTGTTTGGGCTGCCTTGTTCCAATGAAAAGAATCTTTCTTCAATAATTCAGTAAGAGGCCTGCAGATAATGCCATAGTGCCTTACAAATTTTCTATAATATCCAGTGAGGCCTAAAAAACTTCTAACAGACCAAGGCACAGGCCAATCAACCATGGCAGCCACCTTCTTAGGGTCGGTAGATACCCCTGCCCCTGAAATTATATGCCCCAAGTATTCAATCTCAGTTTGCCCAAAAAAACATTTAGACTACTTTGCAAATAATTGTTGGGCTTGTAGTACTTTAAAAACTTCCTCCAAATGCAGCAAATGAGACTCCATATCCTTGCTAAACACCAAAATGTCATCAAAAATACTAACACAAACTTCCTAAAAAATGGTTGGAAGATGTGATTCATTAAGGCTTGAAATGTTGCAGGAGCATTAGTGAGCCCAAAAGGCATCACTTTGAATTCAAAATGCCCATGGTGTGTTCTAAAGGCTGTCTTAGGAATATCCTCGGGCAACATCCTAATTTGGTGATATCGAGCCCTCAAATCTATCTTAGAAAACATTTTAGCCCCATTCAATTCATCTAATAGATCTTCATTAATAGGGATGGGAAACTTATCTTTTATTGTTTGATCATTCAACCTTCTATAATCAATGCAAAACCTCCATGTGCCATCTTTTTTCCTCACCAAAAGAACTGGAGAGGAATATGGGCTAGTGCTAGGTTGAATTATTGAAGATTCTATCATATCAGCTACAAGTTTTTCTATTTCAGCCTTTTGATAATAAGGATACATGTAGGGTCTAATATTGATGGGCTGAGCATTTGATTGTAAGGGAATAGCATGATTGTGACTCCTAAATGGAGGCAACCCCTTAGGTTCTGCAAAAACACCCTTATACTTCTGAATTAAATCCTGCAGCCTCTCTTTTGGAACAGAAACAGCAGTTGCAGTAGCCAAAGAATCTATTGACAGGTTGGAATTTACAACACAGAATAAAGGAGTTTGAAAATTCACCCCTCCTTTGCTCAACAAATTATCAGAATGCCACAAACCAGATTGCAAATTTTCCTCACCAATTCCCTGCAATTGAATGCGTTGGCCATCCTTTGCAATTGTAATACAAGATGTAGCAAAATAAAAAAGAACAGGATTATGATTTTTTAACCAATCAACTCCCAAAATCATGTCAAATCCACCTAACTCCAATATTTTGAAGTCAAACATAAAGTCATTATGCTGCATTTTCCATTTAAATTGTTGACATAGATGGTTACAACCCAATTTTCTTCCATCAGCAACAGTAACTGCTTTAAATGGAATCTGCACTAAGTCTAATTTCAGTTCCTGTGCTATCCTCTTGTCCATAAAACTAGTGGTACTACCACTATCAATGAGGATCACCAATTGCCTATTTTTGTGAATCCCTAACATTCTTATAGTGTCAGCCCCATGACTACCCTCTAAAGCATGAACAGATAAAGTGGAACCAGCCTCTTCCAATTCTTCTATATCAGCCCCCACATCATGCCACTCTGCATTCAATTCCTCATCTTTCCCATCCATACACAAAGCATTCAATGTCTTTGACTTACATTGATGGCCCGGAAAATACTTTTCACCACATCTAAAACATGGTTTAGGTAAGTTTCTTGTTGGTGGAGTCTGATTGGTAGTAGGTTTTGAGGCTGCTGTGGAAATATTAGTAACTGTAGTAGTACTACCTACTGATTGTTGCTTGGTAACAAGGGGGTTGAGTTTATTTTGAGAATCAAAATTTGGTGGTCTAGGAGGGTATTGATAGATTTGATAAGGTCTTGAATACTGAAAAGAAGAATTGGAATAAGTTGTCGGACTATTAGTCATGGCTTTGAATTTGGAAAAATTAGTTGCAGATCCAGGTTTCTTGGTGTTTTCTAACAATTGTTCTTGCAATCTAGCTACTTCCACAGCTTGGGACAGAGTGACAGGTTTCATCATCTTTTCCATTAATCTGATTTCATCTTTTAAACCCCCTATAAATCCTGACAAAAAGTAAGATTCCCCCAAATTAGGTAATAGCCTCTCCATCCTTATTCTTAAATCCTCAAACTCATCTTGATATTCCCCCATTATCCCTTGCTGTCTCGGTTTCATAAATTCCTCCACTATATCTTTTAATCCATCCTCCCCAAACCTACTACAAATTTCCTTCTCAAATTCCTCCCAAGAATGTTTCTCTCCTTTTTCCCAATTGTGAAACCAAGCATCAGCCCTATCAAACAAGAAAAGACTTGCTAATTGCACTATTTGATCTTGAGGGACCCTATACACCTCAAAATACTTAACACATTTTCTCAACCAAGCCCTAGGTTCTTTACCTTTAAAAGTAACTAATTTAATTTTAGGCAATAATGGAGACATACCACCCATGTTAGGAATAGGTCCCCTATTATCTGCAGGAATTGATTGGATTATAGGGACTGAATGTACTACAGGAACTGGCTGCACTACAGGGTTAGATTGCATTCCCCTGTTTTCGACTCTGCTTCCACCCTCATTTGAACTGCTGCTGCTCTTATTCCTTTCCACCACATGAGTGATCATCATTTGTTGCAAGTCCTCCAAAATGGCATTATTGGTTAAAGAAGTATTGTTTAATTCCTCTTTCATCTCCTTCTTGAAATCATTCAGTTCCTCAGCATTCCTCTGAGTTACTTCCTGCAAATTTCTCATTTGCTCCTCCAATTCTGCAATCCGTACCATTTCTGGGCCAACCACAACATACCTAGTCATGGCTGCAACCTTTAAGAAAGAATTACCCACTAGTTTCTTGGATGCAAAGCTCTGATACCAATTTTAGGGTTTGAGAACTCTAATAGAAAAGAATAGAAGAGTAGAGAGAAAAGAGAGAGAGAGAGAAGAGAATAAAGAGTATTTATTGTATTTCTTGTAAATTCTGGAATTAATACAAGAAAGATATAGCTGAGTTATTTATACAACAACTATCTCATAACTGCCTCAGCTGTCTCATCTTGCCAATCAGAGAATGACTCACTTGCCAACTACAAAACAGCTCACTTGCCAACTACAGAACAACTGGCTCCCTAACAACTCATCCACATTTCCCTCCAATTCCTTACTTACCCAACTTCTAGAATATCTAATCATATTCTCTTATATTTCTTTCTATAGTACGCAACACAATCTTAGTCCAGCTTGTCCTATCAGTAGCCACAATATCACTAGTATTCTTAACTAAATGATCATTATAGCCCTGACCCATAGACCATAATTCTACAGAGGCAACCCATGATATGTAATTGTTACTACTCTGTAGTTTCACAATAGTAATAGTTGGAGAACTTGAAATGGAAGAGAAGAGTGATTTGAGTGAACCTGTATTTGAGGAGTCATCCTTTTCTGTTAAGCTATAAAGATGAGACCTAGAAGCCACTTAGTAATCCAGAAAAAGAAGTCCTGAAAAAGAAGACCAAAGTATAACACAAAAAAGGGGTCTAGTGCTACTGTCGTGCTTTGAATGGAAGAAAGGAAGAAGCCCAAGGCTGGGTTTGTGGTTGAACAGACTCACTGGAAAGAGACGAGCTGCCTGGCATTTGATATGGCAAGAAGCTTCACCAGAAAATTGCTCACGGCGCGTGTAATGACGCTGGAAATGCAGTGGTGGCGCATGGGAACTGATAGCGAGGAATCCGACGCTGGCCTTCTGAGGACTGACTCACCAACAGCCGGGAAAGCTTCTAGGGCTGGTGGCATAATCCACCTCCTTCGGGAAAACGATGAACTAAGAGGGCAGCCCATTTTCTTTTAGGGACTGAAGGAAAAAAGAAAATCAGGTCAACCAGGCTCTGATAACATGTTAGGATTGAAACCCTAACAGAGAAGAATTAGAAGAATTTAGGGAGGAAGAAGAAGAAGTAGGGAGAGAGAAATAGAATCAGAAAAGAGAGAAAACTGTTATTTCTTGAGAAAGCATCAGAATGTCTTTACAATGAACTACAATAGAGTTTATAACTACTTGACAGCTATTTGACAACCATTTTCCTGTCAAATACAACTAACTACTTGACAGCTACTTGACAACTATTCTCCAGCCACTTACAGCTCATTCAACTAACCCTTATTCTGCCTCAGTCTTCTTCTCTGATATGTAACAATACCTCCCCCATTAGAACTTTCTTGTCCCCAAGAAAGTGTAGCTTCTGGAAACTGGTTCACAATAAAAGAATAGTCTTCACAAGTTGCATCTTCTACAGGAAGGTTCAACCACTTGATTAACCCCTGAAAAACATGGTGTTGATCTCTAGTAATGGTTCTAGTTTGAAGAACCTGTTCTGGAGCTACTATCACAGTATCTTCATGCACAGTAGGTAATTCAGAAAAGGGAACAATATTGCTGCCCAACTTTTTCTTTAACATAGACACATGAAATACAGGATGGATTGAAGAAGTAGAGGTAGCTGAAGCTTATAGGCCACTGTCCCAATCTTAGCTAGGATTTGGAAAGGCCCATAATACTTAGGAGAAAGCTTCAAATTGTGTCTTAATGCCACAGAAGTTTGCCTATAAGGCTGTAACTTCAAATAAACCCAATCTCCCACCATAAATTCCCTTTCAGACCTATGCTTATTAGCTTGCTGCACCATTCTATTCTGAGCCATCTACAAATTCTCCTTAAGCAATTGATCCAGCTGCTGCCTCTGTTGTAAAAAATCCCCCACTGCTCCCACAGAGGGCAAGTCAGAAGGAATGATTGCAAGGAATGATTGGAAGGAATGATGGTTTATAGCCATACAAAGCCTCAAAAGGTGACATCTTAATGGCACTATGGGAGGATGAATTATACCATCACTCTGCAAGTGAAAGCCAATTGCACCAAGTTGATGGCTTGAGATGAACCATGCATCGCAAATAAGCCTCTAAACACTGGTTAAGTCTCTCGGTCTGCCCATCTGATTGAGGATGATAGGCAGAGCTATAAGACAAAGTAGTGCCCATACATTTGAACAACTCCTTCCAAAATAGGCTTGTAAAAACTTTGTCCCTATCACTGACAATAGTAAGTGGTGCTCCATGAAGCTTAAACACATTATCCAAGAACAATTTAGCTACTGCAGCAGCAGTATATGGATGAGCCAAAGGTATGAAGTGACCATACTTTGTGAATCTACACACTACCACTAGGATGGTGTCTTTCCCTTCCGACTTTGGTAAGCGGTCAATGAAATCCATTGTAATGTGTTGCCATGCTTGATTAGGAACCGGCAATGGCTGCAATAATCCTGGTGCAGCACAATGTTTACTTTTGCATCGTGCACATGTGTTACATTGTTGAATCCATACCATGATATCCGTTAACATCCCAGGCCAGAAAAAATGCTTTTTGAGCCTCAAATAGGTCACATTTACTCCTGAGTGTCCCCCCAAAGCACTATTATGGTATAATTCAATTAACTGCTTCCTCAAAGTTGTAGTAGAACCCACATACAACCTATCTTGAAAGTAAAGAACACCATTCCTCAATTTAAACCGTGGATGAGCATTATTGTCTAAAGATAGCTGCTGCACCAATTGAGTTGCTTTGCAATCTTTATCATAACTTTGAATGAGATTATCCATCCATGTAGGGGAAATAGAAGAGTGTATAGCACCACAAAAGGACTCCTGTCTTGCTGGTCTCCTAGATAGGGCATCAGCAGCCTTATTTTCAACCCCTCTTCTATATAAAATTTTATAATCAAGACCCAACAACTTACAAATCCCCCTCTGTTGTAGATGAGTATGTAACCTCTGCTCCAGCAAGTATTTGATGCTCTCATGGTCAGTTTTAATAAAGAACTGACCTTGCTCAAGATAATGCCTCCACTTAGAAATGGCAAAAGTAATTGCCAATAACTCCTTTTCATACACAGATAGGGACTGACTTCTAGGACCAAAAGCTTTGGAAATATAAGCTAGTGGATGGCCATTTTGTTGGAGAATAGCCCCTATACCCCAATTACTTGCATCAGTTTCAACAATGAAAGGAAGATTAAAATCTGGCAAGGCAAGTACTGGTGCTTCTGTCATGGCTCTTCTAAGAGTATCAAATGCCTCTTGAGCTTTCTCAGACCATTGAAAGGAGTCTTTCTTGAGAAGATCAGTAAGAGGTTTGCTAATTATGCCATAGTTTTTCACAAACTTCCTGTAGTACCCCGTCAACCCCAAAAAACTCCTCAATTCTTTAACAGAAATTGGAGTTGGCCATTGCAGCATAGCCTGAATTTTTTTTGGATCAGTAGCGACACCTTTAGCAGTTATAATGTGCCCCAAATACTCTATTTCTGTATGCCCAAAGGAACACTTGGATTGTTTAGCATAAAGCTGTTGCTCTTTCAAGATCTTAAAAACCTCCTCCAAATGCTGCAAATGAGATTCCCAATCCTTGCTAAAAATAAGAATGTTATCAAAAAATACCAAAACAAATTTCCTTAAATGAGGTTGGAAGATCTGGTTCATTAAGGCTTGGAATGTGGCTGGTGCATTTGTCAGTCCAAATGGCATGACATTGAATTCAAAGTGACCATGGTGAGTTCTAAATGCTGTCTTAGGGACATCTTGAGGCTCCATTCTGATCTGATGATAACCAGCCCTCAAATCAATCTTTGAAAAGTACTTAGCCCCATTTAATTCATCCAACAAGTCATCTATAATGGGGATAGGAAATTTGTCCTTAACAGTCTTCTCATTCAACCTTCTGTAGTCTATACAAAACCTACATGTGCCATCTTTTTTTTTAACTAAAAGTATTGGCGATGAAAAAGGGCTTGTACTTGGTTGGATTATTGAGGAAGCTAACATCTCTGAAACCAGCTTCTCAATTTCAGCCTTTTGATAATAGGGATACCTATATGGCCTAATAGTAATTGGTTGTGTATTAGGTTGCAAAGGGATAGCATGGTTGTGATTTCTGAATGGTGGCAGCTGCTGAGGTTCTTTAAAAACCTCCTGATATTTCTTTAAAATAGACTGCAGTCCCAAATTTGCTACTGTAGCTTCACCAAATGTCTCCTTTTTAGGTGCTGAAGATGATCCAACTTGAGACTCCACTATACAAAGTAAGGGAGATTGAAAATCCACTCCATTTCTTCCAAATAAGTCATTAGAATGACATAACACAGTAGCCTTCCCTTTCCCCCTTTGCAATTTCAGTCCTTGTAAAACCACTTCCTTTCCTTCTTTCATAAAGGAAATCCTACAGGCTCTAAAATAAAAAAGCACTGGATTAAAGCTCCTAAGCCAATCCACTCCCAAAATCATATCAAAACTCCCCAATGCTAATATTCTAAAGTCAAATTGAAACTTATAGAACTGAATTTTCCACAAAAACTACTGACACTGATGATTGCACTTCAATTTTCTCCCATCAGCTATTGCTATTGTTGTAGCAGGTATATCCACCAACTCCAACTTAAGTTCCTCAGCCACTTTCTTGTCAATAAAACTACTATTGCTGCCACTATCAATTAAAATCACCATTTCTCTATTCTTATGGATCCCTAAAATTCTAATAGTTTCTGTCCCTTCACTCCCTTCTACTGCATGAACAGAAAGCATAAGTTCTCCTTGATCACCCACATCTTCCATTTCCTCTGCCACCTCATGCCAAACCTCCTCTCCATTCCCATCTTCTTGCTCTCCAACTTACAAAGCTGCTAATGTCTTAGTTTTACATTGATGGCCTGGAAAGTATTTGTCACCACATTTATAACAGGGTTTGGATTGGAATCTGGAGTTTGAGTTGTTCTGGACAGTAGATTTGGTAAGATTAGTATTGGAATTTTGGTTAACAAAAGAAGTACTTCCAATAGAAGTTGGTTTACTGGTAGTAGGAGCAGAATTTAGAGCTTTACTGGTCAAATCTGGATTTGGTGGTTTAGGGGGGTAAGGAAACAATTGATAAGGTTTGGAGTAGGAATTATATGGAGTGAAATTGGAAGTGACAGATCTTGGGTTGTAATTGAAGGTTTTATTGAAGGTTCTATTCTTTTTTGTATCCCATAACTGTTCTTGCAGCCTAGCAATCTCTATTGCATCAACTAAAGTAGCTGGTTTCATCATTCTCACCATTAATCTAATTTCATCCTTAAGCCCTCCAATAAAGGCAGAAAGAAAATAAGCCTCTCCCAAATTTGGCATAACCCTTTCCATCCTTATCCTCAAATCCTCAAAGATATCTTGATATTCTTCTAAGGAATTTTCTTGCCTAAGCTTCATAAATTCTTCCACAATATCTTCCAACCCTTGTTCCCCAAATCTACGACAAATTCCCTTTTCAAACTCCTCCCAAGAATGGTTTTCCCCTCTATTCTAGTTTTGAAACCAAGCATCTGCCTTATCAACCAAAAACAAACTAGCAATTCCAATCCTTTGGTCCTTAGGTACTTTGTAAACCTCAAAATATTTCACACATTTCCGTAGCCAAACCCTAGGTTCCTTTCCCCCAAAAGTAACCAATTCAATTTTAGGCAAAAAAAGATTCATACCTTCATTGTTATAGCTATTTCCATAACTTTCTTGATCCTTCAACTGCTGATTAACAGGAGGAGTGGGTAACAGTCCCCTATCCTCGGCTTCTCTAATACCAGATCCCGCACCAACTTCCCCAACAACATCTCCTACTCCTTTATCCTTGCTCAATTTGCTCATAAAGGCTCTCATATCCCCTCGCAATGCATCATTATCCCTGGCTGACTGATTAATTTGCTCTTGCATTTTATCTATCTGATCTGAGAAACTTCTCATCTTCTCCTCTAATTCTGCCAACTTGACCATCTCAGGACCTATTACAACAGATCTAGTCATTGTTGCGATCTACAATAATGAATTACCCACTCAATTTCCCCTTCGTAAGGCTCTGATACCAAATGTTAGGATTGAAACCCTAACAGAGAAGAATTAGAGGAATTTAGGGAGGAAGAAGAAGAAGTAGGGAGAGAGAAATAGAATCAGAAAAGAGAGAAAACTATTATTTCTTGAGAAAGCATCAGAATGTCTTTACAATGAACTACAATAGAGTTTATAACTACTTGACAGCTATTTGACAACCATTTTCCCGCCAAATACAACTAACTACTTGACAGCTACTTGACAACTATTCTCCTGCCACTTACAGCTCATTCAACTAACCCTTATTCTGCCTCGGTCTTCTTCTCTGATATGTAACATAACATGAAAAATAAAGAGGAGAAATTGTGAATAAAGAAGAGAAATTGTGATGGAAAAGCTTGATTTTTTAATTCTGTCATGCTTGGTATGCTTTTATACATCTTTGAATACAAATTAGGAAGACAATCAAGAATTACAATGATCCTAATTACATAATTGCAGCTGATTATAATCTATAATTTAGCCTAAAATACAGCAACTAAATAGGAGCACATCGAGACAGTATCTCGACATTTCAAGTTCAATATGACCTCTCAAATATGTTTTCGACTCCATTTCTGGCTCATGCAGAAGATGTTTGATGTGGATGGAGTTAGTTTGAATTTTCTTTTGTAAGATTTGGTTTAAAGCTGCAATATGATGACAGATTGGTTTGACTTTCAATAATTCTGTCTTTTCCAGATATATGATATACTGAATTATGATTAGGTGAAAGTTTTGCTCATTATTTAATCCCTGGAGGATAGGTTGATACCATGCTTTTTAAGCTTTAGCCTAGTTACTGTCCTTTTTTGATAACCAAGTTTTATCATTATGTGCTGAAAGTGATTTCAGTAATTCAAATGTTAAAATTCCCCCCAACCCCCATGTACCTTTCAACTCTCTAATGTTTTTTTGAGATTTTATTCTAGTTGTTTTTATTGCCTAGGAATCTGCTGTAAATTCTTTGGCAATTCTCTTCATTCCTGGATTCCCTTACATATTCATTTTACTTTTTCTGCCAGCCTATTTTGGTTTATATGTCCAAGGTGGATGGGAAATTCAAGTTTAGCCCAGTTAGTGTCAACTTCTTGACAGAAGCTGCAAAGGTTCTATTTGCAGTTGTTATGCTTTTGTTCCAGGTACATTTCATTATTTTTCCAAGCCTTGGGGAAGCATGAACTGAAGGGGACTGCTTATCCCAGTAGCAATAATAGTGTAAAAATGAGATTGGTGATCTCATGCATGTTTGAGATTAGTTATTTATTTTTTATTCTACAGGCAAAGCACCAGAAAGTTGGAGAGAAGCCTCTTCTCTCATTTTCTACATTTGTACAGGTACTACTTTTTTACTGCTTACAAATTTGATTCAATTTGGAATTAGAAGAATGGAAATGTTGTTATGGTAAATGCTTTTACTATTAGAAATTCCTTATTTCCTGTAAGTGCAAAATGCATCTGCTTTCTTAATTATAATTCATTTGCATTATCTTTTGGAATTGATTGTTAAAAGTCAAAGGAGTTACAGTTCTGTTTAATTTGGCCTTTTTCTGCTAAAATAAGCTTTGTTGCAAATGCATAGAGCAATCCAGATACCATTTCTTCTCATTTTGGCTTGATTTATGTCAATTTGATCATAGCAATATCTGCTTGGTATATATTTGGAGAGCATACAATTCAATACCTAAGTTTCTTACAAGAATATGATTTGAACTTAATTCAAATATTCTCCTTGGCTCCATATCTATATTGTTGGTTGCTTTCATATAGGATATTGTGAAATTTTGAATTTTCGTTTTCAAGTACCTGTGCTGATGGTGTCCAGAGCATGCTAAATCTGATTCTAGAGCTAGTTTGTTGGTAATGACCAGAAAATATGATGTTTGAGTGCCACAACTCTCCAAGGAGATTTTAGAGTTGTTATGTTCACAATGAGCTAACAGCCAACTTGATAGGAATCATTATAGCAATAAGTTGTGATTATTTTACAGGCAGCTCGCAATAATGTTCTTCTAGCTGTTCCAGCTCTTCTGTATGCTATCAATAACTATCTAAAGTTCACCATGCAGGTATAATCCTTTCGACAGATCCTTCCTCTATTTTTTTTTTTGGTTTTCTATGTCTAGTACTATTGTATATTTCATTTTGCTATCAGATGTGTGTCTATGCCATTCATAGGCAATCACTAAGGCACATTTCCATGTGGAATGGCAACTTGGGTGGGTTTATGGGGTTAGACACCCAGTCCATTCTAAGTGGGAAAATATATGAGGGAGATAAATGGGCTTATGATTGAGTTTGATACACTATAAGCCTAGGGATGATAACGTGTTGGGTATTTTCGGGTATTCGGTCTGTTTGAACCCTATTGGAACAGATTCGGGTAGTATATAATCAGATTTGGAATGAGTTCGGGTTTAGGAATTAATACCTGTGTCAGGTTCGGTTTTTATACGTTGGGTACCTATTATCCGAACACATTTATATAAATAATTAATTAAATATAAAATATATATTTTATAATAATATTTATAATTTTTTATATACTCAACTCAACTCAACTAAGCCTTTATCCAAAAAATTTGGGGTCGGCTATATGGATTCTCTTTCTCCACTCTAAACGATTTTAGGTTAAATCTTCGGAAATGTGTAATACGTCTAGGTCATGTTGTACTATTATCCTCCAAGTCAGTTTAGATCAACCCCTTTTTTTCTTTCTATCCTCTAACCTAATGTGCTCTACTTGTCTAACTGGAGCCTCCGTATGTCTACGCTTCACATGATCAAACCACCTCAATCTCCCTTCTCTCAACTTATCCTCAATTGGCACCACTCCTACCTTTTCTTTAATACTCTCATTACGGACATTGTCTAGTCTAGTATAGCTACTCATCCACCTTAACATTATTATCTCCGTAACTCTTATCTTAGACATATACGACTCCTTAAATGCCCAACACTCACTACCATATAACATGGCCGGTCATATGACTGTACGGTAAAATTTTCTTTTCAACTTATTGGGAATCTTGCGATCACATAAAATTTCAGTGGCACGTCTCTACTTCAACCATCCGGCTTTAATCCTATGACTAACATCCTCCTCACATCCCCCATCTACTTGAAGGACTGAGCCGAGATATTTAAAGTGATTACTTTGGGACAGTACCACTCCATCCGAACTAACTCCTTCCCTATCACCAGTTCGGCCTTCACTGAACTTGCAATACATGTATTCTGTCTTCGTTCTACTTAACTTAAAGCCCTTTGACTCTAGAGTACTTCTCTAAAGCTCTAGCTTTCTATTGACTCCTTCTTGCGTCTCATCTATCAAAACTATATCATCCGCAAACATCATGCACCAAGGGATACTCTCTTGTATATGTTTCGTCAATTCATCTAAAACTAATGTAAAAAGGTAAGGGCTTACAGCTGAACCTTGGTGTAATCCAACTGAGATAGGAAAATCTCTTGTGTCCCCTCTCACTGTGCACATAATAGTAGTTGTTTATTCATACATGTCTTTCAACACTTGTATGTACCTAATAGATACCCCCATTTTGTTCTAACACTCTCTATAAGACATCTCTTGGAACACTATCATAAGCATTCTCCAAATCGATAAAAACCATGTGTAAATCTTTCCTCACATCTCTATATTTCTCCATCAAGCTTCTAATGAGAAAGATCGCTTCTATAGTTGAACGACCGGGCATGAAGCCAAATTGATTGGGAGAGATAGAAGTATCATGACGTAGTCAATGTTCCACAACTCTCTCCCACAACTTCATAGTATGGCTCATGAGTTTAATTCCCCTATAGTTTGAGCAACTCTGTATGTCTCCCTTATTTTTTAAAATAAGTACTAAAATATTTCTCCATTCATTAGGCATTTTCTTTGAGTTTAGAATCTTATTAAGCAATTTAGTTAATCATGCCACTCTCATATCTCCCAAACACTTTCACACTTCAATTGGTATTCCATCGGGTCTACAGGCTTTACCCACTTTCATTCTCTTAAGTGCTTCCTTTACTTCTAAAGATCTAATCCTTCTAGTATAATTCACATTCTTTTCTATTGCTCTGTAGATTTATAATTTTTTATATATTGTATTTTAAATAAGTGGAATTTAAATATTTTATAGAATCTTTGAATTTGTAAAATATAAATTATTAATAAAAAATATATTTTTATATAGATTATTAATTAAAATATGCAAAGCATGGGTGTCCTCTTTGTAAAAGAATGGGTGTCCAAGTTGCCTACTCTTGAGAATTATCACATAAGAAACAACATCTACTATCCTCTTCAACAATGACAGAAAGCTGATGCAGGTGGAAAACTGAAGGGAAAAAAATTTAAAATTGCTGTTTGTATCACTGTAGTGCATTACTGTTCATGGTCTTGTAGCAGTTTTAGCTTAGGGTTATTTATGTACTTAGTCTTTTGTGTAATTTTGGGCAGCTGAGGTTAGTCTTGTTTAAAGGGTAGGATCTCATTTTATTAGGGCTTTTATGATGTGAAAAGTGATGTAGTAACCAGAAGAAGAAAGCAAGCTTTTGTTAATGAAGCATTTTTTTTTCTGCTTAATTTTTCTGATTATGTAACAAGAAATGAGTTTTGATATCTTCGTTATTTTTCTGGTTATGTAACAAGAAATGAGTTTTGATATCTTTGTTCTCTCCTTATATTCTCATGACCTCACATACTGTTACAAACCTAATTAGGGTTAGGGCTGTTAGCCACATCAACAAGTTTGGTAAATTAATTAAATCGTTCCACTAGAATGCCTACAACAAAGTGTAGCCATTTTTTCTTTGTTTTTAACTCTATTGAGTGTCTTCAATTGAACAAGATAAATTGCTCTTAGTGTTTATATGTCCAAATTATGGTGCTTTTATATGGAAATGTCAAGTACATCTAGCAACGGCTGTGTTGCCTGGGCTAGTATCTAGCTTCTAGGTAAAGCTATTGCCCCCTTTTTTTTTTTTGAATCCAGGCAAGCCTTGAATTGTGAACCTTTTTCGTTGAACATATTTTTCATCATTTCAATAATTTTGCTAAAATTAGAATGTGAATTTTCCATTCGGTATTTCAAGATTGTTTCTGGATAAGTGAACCAGTTTTATGGGTTCCACTTTATGGGTTATCCAGAATGGACTTTATTGGGTTCAATCTTTATTTATGGTTGACCATTACAAGGATTTGGGGCTTAAATTCTTGTTTAAAAAATTGATTATTTTAACAATAACTATTTATTTTGCAGCTATATTTCAATCCTGCGACAGTGAAGATGCTAAGCAATCTGAAGGTATTTTACGATTTATATTTATTTAGCTATTGGCAACACAGTGATATTACTTGATGTAGTACAGTTGTCTCTAGATTTCCTTTTACCACATAAGCACTATGATGTAGAACAAAGAGCAAAGAACAAAGGCTAACAAGGATCAATCCTTGAGAAAGAGAACTAATTCTTAATAATTTTATTAATCTCAATAATAATCATAATCCAAAGCTATTGAATAATACGAAATTATCTTTATTTATAGAACTTACAACCCTAATCAATTTATGAATAGAAAACCTAATAAACTCTAATTAGGAATACTAAATAAGATAAATTAGGAAATAATAAACCTAATAATAATAAAATTCCTAAACAATAAAAACTCTTTGAATTTCCTAATTCTTTAATAATTAAAATTCCTATATAGAATTCTTTTCCCATACTGCATTACACTATAGTTTGATCTCTGATGAACTTCCAATTTTTTTCATTTTCATTATAGTGCTTTATTTGATTTTATATGGTTATTGCCCCCCTTTTTTTTTATCCATGAAAAATTTAACAGTTTTCATGGTAAATATGCAGCATAATATGATTCTGTTGCCAGGGGGCATGCGCCTTTTACTTGGATGGCAAAAATTATTATTAAACTTGATCACATAAATAAATAAACAAACTCTGCAATTTTTAGCTTGGAGTTAGGTAAAGAATAAATATAGACTTTAGGTGTGAGAAAATTATGCAAAAAATGGTAATTTCAATTGTAAATAAGTGAATATTTATTGCACGTCAAAACTTTGCTGATCTAATGTCCTGGTGTATGGTTGTCTGAAAGAGTGCTAATCTACATGTGAGCAGATAGTCTAGGGGCTGGGGGCTAGAAGGCTATGTAGACGCCTTATCCAAGTGGCTTTCCTTATTCTAACCAATTGATGTCCTCATATGACAATATATGCTGAATTTGGATAAATATCCTATTTACTGTCTCTTACAGGTTTTGGTGATTGCTGTGTTGCTAAAGATAATAATGAGGCGCCGGTTTTCTATACTTCAGGTTAGTTCCAAATTTTAACTGAATTTATAATAACCAGTCGTGGAATTTTCAGATTGATGGGAGAGTCATCAATTTACTCTTTTTAGGTCCCCTTTTGAGAATTAATATTCAATGTCTGTTGCTGTTTGGTAGACATAACTCATTTATGGTTTTGTAACAGTGGGAAGCTCTTGCTTTGTTGCTTATTGGGATTAGTGTAAATCAGCTGCGTTCTTTACCTGAAGGTGCTACTGCAATGGGCCTTCCAGTTGCAACGGGTGCATATGTTTACACATTGATCTTTGTAAGTGATTTATGTATGCTAATGATGGTAATACCTGCTTGATTAACACCCTCAAGGGCTGGCTGTACAAGCAGTTTGGATTCGAAATTATTATATGTTTACATAAGATTTTATCCTTAAAATATTTTGTGCATAGTGGAAGCTTACTTAGGAGTTTACAGGTAACTGTTCCATCATTGGCCTCGGTCTACAATGAGTATGCATTGAAGAGCCAATATGATACAAGCATATATCTTCAGGTGATATGTTAGGAGAGCTTTTTTTTTTTTTCTGAATCTAGGAAATTGTTTGAGATTTTGGGTATTCATGTTATCATCTTTTTATTTTTAACATATTAATTACCATCAAATTATTTCCTATGACAATTTCCTATAATATATTGGCAAAAAGCTTAATATTTATTTCTACCTTTAATCTTGGAAGGGCTAACATGTACTTTCGATAATAAGGAATTTCTTGTGTACTGAGTTATACCTAGGCTTGGCTTGGAAATTTGAACCCTTCTTGTATTGAATGCAAGCTTTTGGGAGAAAAGCCTTAAGTTGTTGAATTTATGTGCTGATAATTGAATTCAATACAATCTAATTTTGATTATAATTTCGGCTTTCAGAACTTATTTTTGTATGGGTATGGTGCTATCTTCAATTTTCTAGCAATATTGGGAACTGCCGTTGTCAAAGGTATGTGGATGGATCTCTGTTGTTGTTAAGAAAAATGTCTTTAATTGTGTTGATATCCTGAATTTGATGTACTGCCATCAGTTTTATTTGCTTTTCATGGAGTTTACTGTGAAATTTGTTTATTTGGAATCAACTTTTACTCGATCTAATTCGCTTGCAAGTTGCAACTGTTGGGAAGGACATATAATTATGTATTCTATTTTGACAAAATGCTTGAACACAAGAACTATTCTGAAGACAACTTTATATTTACTGCAAAGAACTTGGTTTTATGAGTTCTCCATTGAAATGCACACAATTTTCCAAGTTAATTAGAATAGGAATGCACAAGGTGCTTGAGTTTTGGGTAAATTTTAGCTGAGAAAAACTCTATTTCAAAGGAAATACTTGTGCATTGTTGTGGGGTTTCTTTTTCCATTTATCCTCTTAATTTTTTGGTTGTAGGAAGTATGAAGTTTTACTAATAATTGTTTCCTTTCCAACTATGTTGTAAGAATGCAAGTTTGTTCCAATTTATTATTTTTCTTGGAAAATGTCTCTTTTGTGATAGAAACTATCGATGTTGCTGTTTGGGTTTGCTTTAGAGAAGTAATATATACCATTTTACAACATTTTTGAATGTTTCCATGCATTTATGAATTCCCATATAATTTTCATTTTGATTCCAACTCAAATCAATGTCATTAAGGCGAAATGCGACATTAAGGCGATAGGGCACTCTATTGCCTTAGGAGAGAGGCGAGGCGAGAGCCTTTTTGAAGTAAGGCGCCATAGCCACTCTCTCTCTCTCTCTCTCTCTCTCTGTGTGTGTCTGTGTGTGTGTGTGTGTGTATACATATATATATATATTGTGTGTGTGTGTGTGTGTGTATATATATATATATATATATATATATATATATATATATTAAAATATCATACTTTTAATTTAGAAGGGAAAAAAATATTGTCTGCAGTGCATTATATGTAATACAAAAGAAATAGAAATAAAGAAATATCAGTCTTTTATAGATAAGATTTATATAGGACAAGAAAATTTACAAATGTGAAGTAACTGTCTAACTTAATCAGATCCTATATTATAGCAAAAAATAGAGAATGTCAAATATGTACTATTAGAATATCTAAAATCTTTCCTATCTATTTTTATTCCTTATCCGAGGAAGAGTTGACTTAGAATTCACTAGCTATATAATCGCTTGGCTGTACAATCTTTGATTTAGATCCTAATTTGTTATAATCCCTTATTAGCTGTATAATCCCTGATTTAGTTCCTAATTTGTTGTAGTCCCTGATTAGTTTTTTTTTTCCTTATTTAGTTATGTCTTCTTGGTGTAACCTAAAAAAAGAAAAAAAAAAAAAAAGAAAAAGAAAGCAGTATAGTTTTGTTATGTACAGCTAACCTAAATTAGTGTGATTGCCTAAGTCTTGGAAGAGCATTAAGCTATCAGTGCAGATTTAATTCCTAATTTGTTGTAATCCCTTATGATAAAAAGTGTTACATGAAGAAATTACCTTTTAATTTTTTGTTGTGTAAAAAACAAATTGAAAAAAAAAAAAGAAGTATACGATATATGAAAAAGGCATCGCCTCTCGCCTAGCGCCTTTCTCTCTGGGGTGCTCGCCTCATGCAATCCAAGTGAGGCACTAGAGGGTCACCTCGCCCGGCGCCTTGCAGCGCCTTTAACAACATTGACCCAAATAATCGTGTACTATCAACTTGAAAGGACTTCTAATTGTTTCAAGAATCCCAATTTGATTATATTGTTGTTTCATTATCAATATAAGAACCATTCTATAATTTAATTGTATGACAAGAAAGTACACCCTTGCTAATAATTTTTGTTGCATTTTGTTTATGGGATTGTTATGTCAACTCAAAGTTGTGGATTTGACATCTATGTACTGAATGTTGCAGGTCCCAGTAGCTTTGACATCCTTCAAGGTCATTCTAAGGCAACCATGCTTCTAATATGTAACAATGCAGCCCAAGGGATATTGTCCTCTTTTTTCTTCAAATATGCAGGTCCACTAACTGTGATTGACTGATTGTTCCTCATGTCCTTTGCATGTGATATATTTGATGTCAGAATTTATTAAAAATTTTGTTGAAAATTTTAATCATACATGTCTGCTTTATAAACCATGGCATATAACTTCTGATTCTGAACTAACATGGATTGATGGCATCATTTGGCGTGTTCAGATACAATCCTGAAGAAGTACTCTTCAACAGTTGCCACAATTTTCACAGGCATTGCATCCGCAGCAATGTTTGGTCATACTTTGACTATGAATTTTATGTTGGGAATTTCTATTGTGTTTATCTCGATGCACCAGGTAAGTAGGAAGATGATTAACAAATTATTAGATAATTTAAAGTTGACTTTTGAGATTAAAAAAAAAAAAATTAATTTCCTTTCCCTTGGGCTTCATTTCTCCTTTCAGTTTTTTTCATCCCTTTCAAAAGTCAAAGACGAACAGCCGAATGGGGTGGTGGAACTGATGGATGTTCAAGACGACCACAGGTATTAGCCTCTTTCTTCTTCCTATTTATCTCATCTGCACTTAACGCGGTTGGCGATTGCAAGCAAGTTACTTCATAATGGAGGACTAGAACTCCTACTCCGTTGATTTTGTTGCTAGAAAAGTTCAGTTATGTTCCTCCTGCATTCAAAAGAAAATGCCAAAACTATCTGTTGCTTTCTTAAGTTGAATATGCTTCAGAGGAGCCTGATTTAATCATTTTAACTACTAAATTTATTGAATGTTTTATTTGTGGATAGAATTACGGAGAATTTTGGACGAACAATTAATAAGTTTATTGTTTCCTATTCAGGTCAAAAGATTCATTCATAAACATGGCAGCTGGAGCAAATGAAGAGGTGAGAATCTTCAAGTATCCTGTTTTGGACACAGTTTTTAGTGTTGTGCACCTCTGCTCAAATCTGACTAGAACTTTTTGTCTTCCCCTCTACAGATTACTCATCGTGTAGCACATGATGAGAGGCAGCCTCTACTTCCCACCTAGAGTGTAGTCAAGGATGTTACATTAGAAAGGTTTGACATTATAAAACCATTTATCTTTTCTAATCGTTATGCACTAGAAGCTGAAGGTGTTCTCCATTAATTTTGATTTCAGGAATTTTCTTGGAAGGAATTCTTTTGGCAGGACTTATTGGACCATAGAGGAGATAAGTCAATTGTCAGAATCACAAATAAAAATCAATTTCAAAGAATTATTTTTCGCATTTGATATCCATTTCCTGCTTCTTTTGTTGGTTCTTCCTACCTGGCTGGAACTGAGTTTCCATCATACAGATCATCTGGGTTTTCGCTGCTGGAGGCTTAGAGATTAGCAACATGGGTAACTGGATGCCTGCCATTTAGAATACCGATGTTCTATTATTAGATTTACCTTTATTCTTTATCTTAGAACATTTCATTTTTCCTTTTTGATTTCCAAATGTCATAATTTTTTAATCTCTTTATAGATTGGGGATAGGCCACAGTTTTTTAGAAAAAGAAGAGAGAAATACCCCTTTTTCTTCATACTGAAACTGAAAATGATATTTAAATTGTATTGACTTTACATTTGAAACATTCAATGATCCAGTTAAAAAAAATAGTGATTTTTTTCCGAGCAGTATAGTTCTTCAATTAAATGCTCGCTACCTCTATTTTTGAAAGGAAGCACTGCTGTACTTGTATTAGGTACATGATTGAACAATTGTGTAATTGTGGATACCACATACAAGGCCTTTTGGAGCTCAATTAGTCCTAGAGAACCTGTGTAATCGACTTTCATGCTATATATATATATATATATATATATATATAATGTTTTTCGCATATCAATGGTATAATTAATCGTTTTGCTAGCCGGTCAAAAAATTAATGTAATTTGTGAAGTATAACAATTATTAGGTAATTATCAATTTTGCGTTTAAGTTATGGGTGCTACAAATGGTCTAACAAGAGGAATGGAATCACAGATAGTCTAACGAGAGGAATGAAAGTAATTGACACAAGAACCCCTCTAACTGTTTTAGTTAGTGGGGCAACTCTAGGATGAGTTTTTTAATGTGCTTGGATAATCTGTTGACGATTTATGTCCACGTTTTATTATTTTATTTAAATAATATAACTTAATATTATTTACATTTTATAATCTTAAAATCATATTAAAATTTTGTTATTTTATTATTGTTATAATTTTTAATTAATTATCTTGAATCAAATTTAAATTTATAATAAAATTTTTAATAATTATATATAATTATTAATTATTTTTTTCTAAATATTTTTTTAGAATATATTAATATAATATATTATATTTTTACTTGTATAACTTTATTTTTAATAAATAGTATAAAGATATGTAACATTTAATTTTAAATTTATTTTTAAATAAATTGATAAGTTGATTAATATGTTATTTTTAGTTTTTTTAAATTAGATCAAAGGCTCAAATTAGCTTCTCAAGCATACTCAAAAGTAAAATTAATTTTAAAAAAAAAAATTAGACACAATTGGCCTTGTAGTTTTTGAATGAGACTTTTAAACCCTTATACTTGTTACGGCCCGATTCCACGGGCTGGACCGGCACTAGAACCTGGGTCAGCATAAAACACATGAGGCACACAGTAAGTCTTATTGTTTCCCAAATACATAATCAAGGCCAAAATCTGAGGCCCAACATACAAATAAAATCAAAATAAAATATTATACTTTTATTCGGACCAAAGTAACCCGATAACTATCAAATACTAAAGTTATGGTAGCCTAGCTCAATCCTGATACCACTATTTGCAAACAATTTAAATATCATAAAAAATTTTGCTTTTATTAAAAATACCAAAACTTAAATTTACATAGCACTTGACAAAATTATTACTACTGCTAACACATGCGGAGTTCTAGATTACAATTTTAGAAAATAATAATACAAATAAATAACTGCTAATAAATCTGCGAGGAAGGAAGCAGGTTATTCTGAAAAGGAACTTTTCCTATAGCCTGGAAAAATAGAGTGAATAAGAGTGAGCGTTCGACTCATAGAGTATGATATTGATTTTAAGTACAATTTCTATAACTATCTAGCACTAATGCATCCTTAAGGATGAAATGCAACATCTTCACAGAATTCAAACAAGTCAAGTCATAATCACACCAAAGGCAATCTGGAGCACTCACACACTCATGTGTCAAACTCATACTCACACTTATTTATATGGGAGCTGATCCAGCTCTCTTAGTTTCAACCTCTGCCAGCGATATCAACTCAAAAGTGGACTTTTTCTTAATATCCAAATGTGGGAGCCAACGAGATCAACTCAAGCTATGCCTACCCCGACTTATTCATAATAAGGATCAGGTCCTAGCGAGTCAAGCTTCAACCGCGTCTACCCGTCCTACCCATATCCATATACACATCACATGCACGCCATCTCACACACGCGGTTCCAGATCGCCATAAAGCAACAACCATAACAATGTCATCAAATATAAATGCAATACAAGGCATGCCTAGCAAATAACTATGTACATATAGCTATAAGTGATACATGAATATACCTTGAAAACATAATAATATTGAAATTATAAGTAAAATCAATATCTACTTATAGATCACCGGAGACTACTGTGGTGGCTGGGTGAAGAAGGATGACTGACCCTAATCACCTAAACATTTATATTAAAATTTTATCAGTACTAATTCAAAACTAAACTTTAAAGAGGCAAAAGACGGCCTAATTTACGCTAGAAATTTAGCAGAGTCTTCCCTGTACCTAGGACCTACTCAACCTGCAAAGTGGTTCAAATAACACTTCTAAATCACAAATCCTATATCCATATCTCATCAACATCATGTGGCCCCTCTTGGACCCTCCAAACCAGGCAATAATCACGAAATTTAAAAATTACGTTTTAGCTCCTAAAACTAATATTTTGCAAAAATCACTCAAACGAGCTCTAAAAATTCTAAAATTTTTCCCCACCGTCCTTAACAACATTATAAGACTATTTCAAAAAGAATTAAAATTTCTAATCACCCATGAATATTTTATCAATTTTTATTCTAAACTCGTTACTAGGTAATTAATGAAACTTAGGGTTCAGGTTTACCTATGCCGAATCTGATGCTTGGAACACGTCTGGGGCATCTGAAAACACTAGGATCGACTATAATATTGACCACATTTCAGGACGGGCCATTGGGCAGTTGGATCTTACTAAAAACTCGGTCCTGAGTGCCGGTAAGCTATCATAGATCCAATCATACCTAAATTAAGCCAAAAAATTATTAATAATTATCATAAAATTATTTTTAATTTTTGAGAATTGAAAAAGTCCAAAAACCTCACCAAGCGATCTAGACCGTCCGATGATTACCTTTTCCAAACGGTGTCTGATCGAAGCATGCTGGTCCCATCTCGAAGATTTTGTCACCCTGAGTCCATCGGTGGTCTCGGATTTTCAAGACTGGAAAGCTTGAAAAACACCCATTTTCTCTCTCCTCGTTTTGCGTGATTCTAGTGGCTACAGGCGATGAGGCTAGTCGGAAAAGCTTCCCCAGCTAGAGAGGAGTCGATGGAGACCGGTGGTGTCACCGGACCATGGCCGAAACGGCTGGCGTGGCTCTCTCTCTCTCTCTCTCTCTCTCTCTCTCTCTTCTGTCTCTCTTCCCTTTTACCGCCGCTGCTAGAGTTGCTGGTCGCCGTTCACTACTCCTGGATGGTCATCGGTGCTTGCTGACACAATGGAGGAGGCTCGTCGACCAGTAGGTGGGTCGCTGGAGCAAGAAAGAAAAGGAGAGAGGGTGAGAAAAGAGAGAGAAAAGGTGGTGGTGGTTTGGGGCGGGGGGGGCGATTCTCCTGTTTTCCTTGTCTTTTCATTTTTTTTTTTTGCTATTGACAGTGATGGCCTTTTGCAACTAGTCACATCACTTTCTTTTCTCTTTATTATTATTATTATTTCACCAAATCCAATAAAACAATTAAATAAAATTTTAATTAAATTTCCTTTAAATGTAACTAATTAATAATTTAAATACTACTACTAAATAGTTAAATTATTTCATTTAACTAAAGATAAATATAAGTCTAAGTATAAATAAAAGCATGATAATATTAGTACTTTAATACTTAACGTAGTATTAAACTTTAAAACTAATCATTTAAATTTAAAAATGAAACTTTAAAATAATTTACAAAATATGTTTAAAAATAAGATTAAAAATATATAAATGAAAGTATTACAAAAATTATAATTTAGTTAAATAATATTAAAATAATATTTGAGTACTATATAAAAATATAAAATTTATATTTTAAAAATTCAGGTTATTACAATATTCTCCCCTTAAGAAAAATTTGTCCCTGAATTTTTGAATAAACAGGGATTAAAGAAAAGAAGGTTATTGGGACAGGTGCGTGTATTTACTCCAGTTAAGCAGAGATGATTGAAACACTTTATTCGTCAAACTCTTCGTATGCTAGAGGTCACGTTCCGCTGCTCTCTTACTCTGTTGTAGTGTCCTAGCTGTCATCATCATTTCATAGCGAAACTCTTACCTTTATTACTCATCCTTTTCCTAACATCTCTAGTACCCTCCATGCTTTCTCTGCACTCTAGTGTAATAAATTGTAATATTAATCTTTGTGCCATTCTACTACCAATCTCTGTGGTGCAAAGATGTCACCCATACTGCCTGTTTTGCAATGACTCGTGAAGTGCTTTTTTAAAATAACTACTTTTACACGCACCTTGCCCAAGATCATTACTGATTCTGTTGGCCATTGAAGCTTTAGTAAGATTTTCTCCATGCTAAAGAATCCGTACTACTTATTTCCATGATATTGTGAACTTCCTGCTTGCTTCATTTCACTAACAAGTTCCTTGTGCCAACTACTACTTATCTCATAGGTAATCAGCTATGCAGAGTTTCATCCAAATGTCAAACATTCTTACACTATCTATCGACATTGGGAAGTGAATCGTGTCTATCTTCTGACATAGCGATAGTTTATGTATTCTCGAGTTACCCAGTCAACACAATTTATCATCTTCTACTCCTTTTTTTGAAAAGAGAATTCCTTGACTTCTGCTTGAAACTTCTTACTATCTGACGTGCTTCTTGACACATTAGTACTTAAATCGAGGCTCCATTATTCCTTTAACCTTTCATTTTACCATAACTTGTTTTAAACACCCCTTAGTTTATCCCTAGCATGCTTATTCCTTATTATTCTCATCATTGTAACTAACTCTACTGAGCTTTTCTCCTATCCTTTCGATCTTATCCACTTCCCTTTCTGTTTCTGCTATTGTTGATATCTTTCCAACCTACTGTACTTATTCTTTAACCTTTGTCCCGTCTCACCCTTATACCTTTTCCTTTAAGGATGTCCATCCCATCATCAACTTTAAACTTCTTTTTATTTCTTAGTCCTATCTTGATTACTAGTTCCATTACTTCTAGAATACTAATCTTACAATTGGCTCTTACTAGCACATCCTTCACATTATGTAACACTTGTAATTAACCATAGAAAATTCTTTTTGTGTCTCCTTTCCCAACTTAACCATCATAACATTATCATTTCCTACTACCCTCTGTAGGAAATTACTCATCATGGTTAGATAGGAGCCCTTGAAACTATAAGTTCCACCTGAATTAACCTGGCTATGGGAAATGTGTGCTATGTCATAATTCCAGACAAGATACTTCACGTGTTCATTCTCCTTAATATAATCATATATACTGCCCACAACTCTCTAAACTTCAACCTCAAATTTACCCATCAGCAACAATTTCATCTACTAAAATTCATCCATAAATAGTACTTCCTCTAGCTTACATTTCAAAAGGGTTACAAGTCCTGGTAACTAACTCGATTTAACTCCTGTCACTGCTTTGATCATTCTTTCATACCTAACATTAGGTACACACTTAACATTATTTCCTTTTAAGGTGAATGTGTACGAACTGGTGCCTATCAAATTCTTAAATACTGGGCCACCTCAACACAATTTCCCTTGCTTATTTAGTCTTCTTCTTGAAATTCCATCATCTCTTTTTATAAGATATCAACCGCGACCATCCTTCTATTGTACCACCGATTGGCTGACATATCATCTTAAGATTTATTATCTCTACTTGTACTCTATTTTTACCCTTTTTGCCTACCATCGCTCTTTTGCATCCCTATATTTTACTATATTCTAGAAGATACCTCTGACTAACAAACTCTTCCAGAATTGATTCCAATCATACCTATTGCCATAACTCTTATCCTTGTATTTCTTAGTAACTTGTGACTACCACTCATACATATCTCTTCCTGCTCTATCTCCTACTACCGTTCTGTCACTTATTTTCATTCATGTTTCCTTATAAAGTGACCCTATTAGTCATACTAAAAATGCTTACCTAACCCTTGATCGCAAATCGCAAAACTGCTGTCTCACCATTTCTACTCATAACCTGAGCCTATGTGCCATTTTCCACCATCCTTTTTGTTCGTCATGCCTATTTGAACTATTAGGTTTAGTTTTATTTAACTTACTACTTAGTACTTCACTCATTTGCCTGATAGCACAATTCAGGACACCATTGGACATCCTATAACTTTTGCTTGCTCTAGTTGCATTCCTCAACTAACTTTCCTCATACTATAAGAAGTCTAAATGGACTTATCCCATTGCTACCTACTCCATTTTGGGAATAGGAATAGACAGAGTTTGATACATATCTTGCAACTTTGAACCCCATGTTTTGGCTTCTGACACTACCCGAACTATGACCTAGCCTAAGTCCTAGACTTTTTGATTCTATATCTTGACAACTATCTTCACTCATGTACTCTCGTTCTAGGTTTTCTAATATTGCCTTTCAGTTCATTCTATTTACCTTACTCTGGATGGTACTTTATGTACTTTATTCCTTAGCTCCATTCTTCTTTTTGACCTGATAGCTATGCTAGATAATTATACTTTTCAGTGTCTCTGCTAGGTCATCTTCACCTTTGTACTTCTCAAAATTGGTCTGTTGACCACTCTGATTAGCACTTCCACTGCCATTCGAATTTATCTCCTGTTACATCTAAACCAACTATTCAAATTTTCATTTATATATTTCCTTTTATCTATTGATATTTTATGATTTATTTTCGCTGACTTGCAGTCATTGTCCTTTCCTTTGCTTAACTACAAACTACCCTCTAATACCTCAAGGAGGGAATCTACGGGATCCCCCTTTTTCCCTTGCTACTCAAAAGCTCTGCATCCATCATGATTTGATCTTTCATGATCCTTACAACGAAAATTGTACTCTTCCTAAGGGGGTTACTTGAGCCACTATTTCCTATCACACTACAGTCCCATTTAGGACATCATTTCATAGATCATTATATTAGTGGTACTCTTCTGTCTCTCCTGAGAAGATATTATCATACTCTGTAGCATAACTGACTGCAAGAGAGGTACTACATCTACTATATTACCACAACTATGTAAGGCTATTTGCTCTTTTTTTATATTGTAAACTTTCTTAGAATGCCATTTCGTAGGCTACAATTATTATTCATAACCTCCAGTCTCCTTTAAAGAGTAGAGTCATACTTACGCTCCACTGTCACACAAAGGAGGTGCTACCTTCATTAAACTTTAGGCAATATGTTCACTGTAGCACCAACACTACCAGCGATCTCATACTAGAGACCAGATGATCCCACTAAATAGGTGTCATCATTACACTGCAACCATACTAAAAACCTCTAGTCTCATGCCACTTATGCTATAACACTGCACTCAAGTTAAGATAACTAAGTCGCTGACTCTAGTTATCACCCAACTGTGGCCTTTCATATTCTATCTCAAGGGTCTTAAACCTTGACTAAGAGTTTTTCCTAACTCTTCTATAGATATAGAACTCTATTCTGGCATATTTATACCAAACCAGAGGCTATCTGCAAACATCCTTATCATGGTGCAACACGAGGAAACACGTAGCTCTATACAATAATCTCTTGTTGGTACTGTAATCTGTAGCTTATAGCACAAACATTAAGAACATTGTATAATTACTACGGTACGTCCTAACATACTAGGTTTTCCCAATCTCTTATCTCTCTTGAACCCACTGATACTATAAACTTATTCTAACTATGCCATCCATCGATGACTGCCAATAATTGTACCCTCACTCCCATCTAGGGCAACTATATTGTCAAAAAATCACCTTGTGCTCAAGCCTTGCACTAGATAGGCACACCATTTAGCCCCACTATAATGGAAACACAACATTTCTCTAGAATATGTATCCCTATGGAAGACCTCTACACGTCGGTTAGCTCTAGGTCACATCACCATGTACTCCACGAAAATCGAGACACTAAACTAAAGTGCTCTTATATTACCTGAGAAATAATATAGAATCTAGAAATAAGAAATTACAGAAGAAGATGAAACAGTATCCTATGCTCCACATGTGACCTCCTAACAAGACCCTTTTTAAATCCCTAGACATGCATGTCCCATGAATCTAGAGCTTAAGCTCTAATGCCAACTTTGTCATGACTCGATCTCACGGGCAGGACCGGCACTAGGACCTGGGCCGGCATAGAGCCTCTGAGGCTTGTAGTAAGCCTTACTGTTTCCCAAATTCATAATCAAGGCTAAAATCTAAGGCCCAACATGCAAATAAAATCAAAATAAAATATTGTACTTTCATTCGAGCCAAACCAACCCGATAATCATCAAATACTAAAGTTAGGGGAGCCTAGCTCAACCTTGATACCACCATTTGCAAATAATTTAAACATCATAAAAATTTTGCATTTATTAAAAACATCAAAACTTAAATTTATATAGCATCTAACAAGATTATTATTACTGCTAATACAAGCAGAGTTCTATATTATAATTTTAGAAAATAATAATACAAATAAATAACTGCTAATAAACCTACGAGGAAGGAAGCAAGTTATTATGAAAAGGAACTCCTCCTGTAGCTTGGAAAAATAGGATGAACAGGAGTGAGCGTTCGACTCATAGAGTAAGATATTGATTTTAAGTACAATTTCTATAACTATCTAGCACTAATGCATCCCTAATGATAAAATGCAATATCTTCATAGAATTCAAAGTCAAGTCATAATCACACCAAAGGCAATCTGGAGCACTCACAGGCCTGTGTGTCAAACCCATAATCACACATATATATATGGGAGCTGATCCTCTATACAGCTCTCTTAGTTTCAACCTCTGCTAGCGAGATCAACTCAAAGCAAGACTTTCTCTTAATATCCAAAAGTGGGGGCTAGCGAGATCAACTCGAGCTGTGCCTAGCCTGACTTATCCATAATAAGGATTGGGTCCCAGCGAGTAAAGCTCTAGCTGCGTTTACCCGTCCTACCCATATCCATATACACACCACATGCACACCAACTCACACACGCGGCCCTAGATCGCCATAAAGTAACAACCACAACAATGTTATCAAATACAAATGCAATGCAAGGCATGCCTAGTAAATAACTATGTACATATAACTTTAAGTGATGCATGAACATGCCTTAAATATATAATAATATTAAAATTATAAGTAAAATCAATATCTACTCACAAATCATTGGAGACTACTGTGGCAGCTGGGTGAAGAAGGATTGCTGACTCTGATCACCTAAACATTTATATTAAAATTTTATCAGTGCTAATTCAAAATAAAACTTTAAAGAGGCAAAAGACACCATAATTTATGTTGAAAATCAGACAGAGTCTCCCTCGTACCTAAGACCTACCCAACCTGCAAAGTGATTCAAATAATACTTATAAATTACAAATCCTATATCCATATCACATCAATATCATGTGACCCCTCTTGGACCCTCCAAACTAGGCAATAATCACGAAATTGAAAAATTACGTTTTAGCCCATAAAACTATTATTTTGCAAAAATACTCAAATGAGCTCTAAAAATTTTAAAATTTTACCCCGCAGTCCTTAACAAGATTATAAGACTATTGCAAAAAGAATTATAAATTTCTAATCACCCATTATTATTTTATGAATTTTTATTCTAAACCCGTTACTAGGTAATTAAGGAAACTTAGAGTTTGGGTTTACCTATGCCGATAGGATCAACTATAATATTGGTCACATTCCAGGACCGGCCATCGGGCAATCGGATCTAGCCGAAAACTCGGTCTCGGGCATCGATGAGCTATCATCGATCTGATCGTACCTAAATTAAGCCCAAAAATTATTAATAATTATCATAAAATTATTTTTAATTTTTAGGAATTGAAAAAATCTGAAAACCTCACTAAGTGATCTGGATCATCCGATAATTACCTTTTTCAAACGGTGTCCAATCGGAGCGAGACTGGTTCTATCTCGAAGATTTTTTCGCTCTGAGTCCATCGATAGTCTCGGATTTTCAATCTAACGGTCATATTGTTCTAGATCTAATTTGAAAGCTTGAAAGAACCTATTTTCTCTCTCCTTGTTTTGCGTGATTCTAGTGGCTTCCGACAATGAGGTTAGTTGAAAAAGCTTTCCTAGGTAGAGGGGAGTCAATGGAGATCGGTGGTGTCACCGGACCATGGCCAGAACGGCCGGCGTGGCTCTCTCTCTCTCTCTCTCTCTCTCTCTCTTCCCTTTTACCGCTGCTGCAGGAATTGCTGGCCGCTGTTCAATGCTCCCTGACGATCGCAGGTGCTTGCTGACACTGTGGAGGAGGCTCGTCTGCCAATGGGTGGGTCGCCGGAGCAAGAAAGAAAAGGAGAGAGGGTGAGAGAGAAGATAGAGAATAGGTGGTGGTGGTGGTTGGGGGGAGGGGGGGGGTAGTACTTGCATTTTCCTTTTCTTTTTTTTTTTTTTGTTGACAGTGATGGCCTTCTGCAACTAATCACATCACTTTCTTTTCTCTTTTATTATTATTATTATTATTATTATTATTATTTCACCAAATCCAATAAAACAATTAAATAAATTTTTAATTAAATTTCCTTTAAATATACCTAATTAATAATTTAAATACTACTACTAAATATTTAAATTATTTCATTTAACTAAGTATAAATAAAAATTTAAGTATAAATAAAAGAATGATAATATTAGTACTTTAATACTTAACATAATATTAAACTTTAAAACTAATTATTTAAATTTGAAATTGAAACTTTAAAATAATTTACAAAATATGTTTAAAAATAATATTAAAAATATATAAATAAAAGTATTACAAAAATTATAATTTAATTAGATAATATTAAAATAATATTTGAGTACCATATAAAAATATAAAATTTATATTTTAAAAATTTAGGTTATTACAATACTTTTAAAAATAGGCAATTAAAAATATTAAAAACTGTTAAACCATCGTCGCTACTGTTAAAAGAGAGCAGAGCCACAGTATATGACCAATAGCTTGTCTAAGAGCTACAAACCCACTTCTTCCTTTGACAATAACAAGCTTGTTGATAAGTTTATTGCTCTTGATTCTTGAATTATGTACGAGATTCTCCATTTCTTGCCTTCATTTAAGGAGGAAGTTATTCATTTTTTTATATGCATTTAGAAGGCAATTCCAATTGAAAAAAAAGTGTCTTTTATGTTCGATTTTTAAATTATTCACTTAGACGTTCAAATTTTTGCTATTTTCTCGGTTGAAAGAAATTACTGTATGTTGATCAAAACATGTTAGTAAAAAGAAATTTTAACGTGAGACGATCATCCAAAGAGTCATTGGATGTAAATATATATAAGCATTAACCACTTTTATGTAAATATAAAAGTATTTAAAGTTATAGTAAAGAACAAATTTAATATTTAATATATAATTATAATAATATATTTTTAAATTATACAATTTAAGTTTCCATTAATATATATATATATATATATATATATATATATATATATATATATATATATATATATATTTCAATTTTTTAATCTTATGTTACTAATACTTTTATTAATTAGAAGCTAATCCATACAACATTGTCATTGCTACTAATATTTACCGACGAATATTCTATCATTAAATTCTGAAATAATTTTAATTTTTAATATTATAATAATTAATATAAATTAAAATTTTAATATTATTTTAATAATCATTCTACTTATATTAAATATTCTATTATAATTTTTAATATAGTAATTTTATTATTTTAATTCTATAAATATTATTAGTTTATTAAAAGTTATCTAATTTATTATAATAAAATTAATAAAAAAACTTAAACACTGAATCTATTTATTTTTGTAATTGTTTTAAATATTTACAGACATAATATTAAATTTTATTTTAGGTTTTGAATAAAAAGTATTATATATATATATATATAAAGTGGAAAGGAGGAGAATAATCAAATAAATAAAAATATTTTTAACATAATTATAAAATTATTGTCAGAAATTAACTATTTAATTATCATAATTTCAAAATTATTATTAAAAATAAATATTTATTTAAATAAAATATTTACATTTATATCAATAAATATGAAATTCTAAATCTATTTAATGATAACTATTTTTTTTTTACAAATATATAACTATTTTTAAACAAAATATATAATTATTTAAGATTATATTAAAGAATAAAATTAATATATAATATACAATTGCAACAATACTTTTCAAATTATATAATTTAAGTTTTTATCAATATATATATATATTTTTTTTCTTTATAGATATTTTAATTTTTTAATTTTATATATTCTTTAAATCATTAACCAAACTTTTAATTTATGGTCTTGTATTTTTATAACAATTAATTAATAAATATAAAAATGTGAACGAGGATTTGTGAATTCATCAAATTATTTTTGTAATTTTTTAATTTATAATAAATAATAATTAACATATTAAATCTTAATCTTATCATAAATCTTATTTGAAAAAAATACTTATACAGATAAAAATTCTAATTCATAAATAACTTTTACTAATAGTAAGTAATAATATGTAATTTAAAGGCTTTATATTAAAAAAATAATAATTTTTTTTACATTTTTACAATTATAACTTGAATTTTTTTTATATAATTTTAGCATGATTTAAAATTTTTTTTAAGCGATAGTGAAAATTGATTTAAATTAGTTAATGTGACGTAATCTTGGTGATTGGTCTCTCTTCCAATCAATTGATATATCGTAATTTTGATTATCGATTTATTTTAATTTTCACTACTCACTAAAACAATAAATATTTAAAATCAAGTTAAAGTTTTTCAAAAATTAAAGAATATAAAAAAAAATAAAAAAACTAATTTTTTTTTATTATCAAGACTAATTTAAAATTTTAAAAATTTATTAATAAAAAATTTAAAGGCATAATGTATTATATCTAATAAAACATATATTTTAAATCATGCTTAGATAAAAATAAAAAATATTATTGATAAATAAGAATATATCTTATTTACTTAAAATAATTATAAGTAAAATATAATAAAGTATTTTTTTTAGATATTTACACTATTTTAATTTAAATCTTTACTTTAATTTTCTTAATTTTATTATACACTTGTCTGAAAGAAAAACTTTTTATTAAATTTAAGGGTTATTAATTAATTAACATGATAAGTTTTCTAAAATTAAATATAAAGCAACTTATATATAAATAAATTATATGCACTTAATAGTAACTTATAAATTTTTAAAAATGAATTTGATGTCATTTTTAACATTCTATAATATAATATATGCACAAAAATATATAATTAAATTTACATATTTATTGAAAACTTAAAATTATAAAGTTAAATGTAACTATAAAATTTTATAATAAAATCATGTGTACATATTTATTATGACTATATTATTTAATAACTAAAATATTATTTATATATTAAAATTTATACTTAAAACACACTCAAAATAGTTATAAAAGTTTGTTATAGTGAATTGCAAAGCCAACTAACATTGAACCTTACTTGGACTAATTAACTTTAGCTTAATATATTGGAATTGTCTCGGTGAGGTTTGAGTTTGAATCATAATTAAAATCAATTAAAAAAATTAAAATAAAAAATTTATTTTTTAGACGTAAAAAAAATAAAAAGGTATTTTTCTTAATTTATAAGTTCTAAAAATAAGTTTACTTATTTATTTACAACATTTTTTTGGATTATAACTTGAGTTTAAGCCCAAAAAATAAGATAAGAAAAATTAATTTTTTATTTTGATACTTAGAAGCTCTGTGTTTATAATTAGTTTGACCAAATATTTTATCATATTATCATTTTTTGATTTTTAAATTTTCACCACATATCTAATTAAATATCTTTTTAATAATTACTAAGTGTGTTAATTATTTATTAATTATTTATAAGCATTTTAATCAAATACATAATTTTTTAAAAAATTTTAAATACTTATAAATTTATATTAGCTTATAAGTATAAATACTTGTAGGTTAATTTTTGTAAACTAAGCCAAATATTTTCTAAAAAATGTTTGTTTTAATTTATAAATTAATCAAATTAACTTATATAAGCTCTAAAATTAAATTATTTAATTATTTATAATATTTTTAAATTTATAAATAAAAAATAAATTGAAAGAACAATCTTTTCATTTTAATATTTATAAATTCTATGTTTAAAAGTTAAACTAAATATTTTATCCTGTTCGTTAAAAAAAATTATTATATTATTTTTATTTAATTTTTAAAATTTTACTACATATTTTTATCTAATATTTTTTTAATAATCTTAACAAGTAATATATATTTATAAGCTGCCTCTTTTCCAAGAACATTAGCTATCTCTTTATTTAAATACATTATTGCTTTTCTTTAAAAAGAAAATGTTGCTTAAAATTTTATACGTTTATAAGCCCCTCTTAGTCATTTCACTTTTGCTTTTGGCTCGTCTCATCTCCTCTTCGCGTCTCTCTCTTCTCTCTCAAGCACGCATCGCAGGTTCTTGCTCTTTCAATCTCTCTATGGTTTCAGTTCTGTTTGGTTGATCAGAAATATTACTAGGAAAACTTACATGAAGGAAACTTAGGGCTAAGTGTTTCTTGCTATCCAATCAGAGCTTTTGTTTCAACATCTCTCACTTTTTTTCTATTCTGTTTCTTTTTTCTGCTAAATTAATCTTTTCGATTCAATCTTCATCTTGCAGGTCATTTTAGAAGGCTTTCAATCGAAGAATCCAAGCTTCCGTTACTTCCAGATTTTGTCTCAGGTAAAAATTTGCCAAATTGCATCATTTGCGGATCTTGTAAGATCCGATACTTTGTATGAAAACCCTAGCTTGAAACGTTCTCCTGTTTAGTTGATTTTCAATCTGTTATGCTCTCGTTTTAATTCCTTTTTTTTATGTGGTTGGTGTGACGCAGTGAACGTAATCAAGTACTTTGAATCAAATCAAGATGGTTTCGTTTGAAATGAATGACCGCAAGAGTGAGTCAATTTTGTTCTTCGTGCTTTGCATATATGCTGTGTATGCTTATGCATAAATGAATAATTGAGAATATTTTTACCTAGAAGAGTGTTTTGAAGTTGGTGATAGATTTAGAATTGTTTTTTAAGTGGAAATTTACTTGAGGAGAGAGAGAGAGAGAGAGAGAGAGAGAGAGAGAAAGAGAGGTGTATTAGTAAATTGAGAAATTCTTATTAAGTTGAAACTTATTTGTGGAGAAGCTCTATCTTCATTCAGGGATACGGAGAATTTCCATCGCTTTGCTTTATCAGTTTCTCCATTAAAACTAACTTGTTATTAGTTCTAATAAACTTCTATGCCTTTCTAATGGTATGTTTTGAGAGGCAAGAACCACCAAAGAAAAATGATGTTGAGATTCTTGATGAATGCTTGCATAAGAGCTTCTTTATGATAGGGCACTCATTTTAGAATTTGGAATTGTTCTTTCAGGATTTAGCATCTATTTGATGCATGATTATGTGAATTTTCTTTAAAAAAAAAAGGAATATAGGCAGCCACCTATGATGGTTAAGCTCAGGGCAGTACAATATATGCTTTTATTAATTACAACTATGAACATCAGGTTTTAGGGACTTATATGTCATTCCATGGTTATAAAATTTTTATGTTCAAGTGGATGAAAATTCAGCTCACTAGAAGCATTTGCAAGTCTTTAGCTGTTGTTAGTTGCTAAAATTTTGTAACTCAATACTCATAAGGTGCTTCTAGTGATGTCATTTAGATACAGTCAATGAATGCATTTTACCTTCATATTGCTTTTGAACCATGTTATATTAATCAATACTGCATAATAGATCAAGCTTATTTTGGCATCCCTCGAGGTTTCATAATCATGGTTAATTGCTATTTACAGGATCTTGTTATTGGTGATGGATAACCTTAATTGCAGTGCTTCCAACACAAATTAGCTTATGAATAGGAGGAAAAAAGAAAAAAAAGAATTAGTTCATTCCTTATATTCATCTTGTCTATACTACCTAATTCTTACACCACAGATTTTTTGCTGTTGTGAAATAAAACAGAGATTGGGCTAGGATTGACAGGATTTGGCATATTTTTCTCATTCATGGGAATCGTTTTCTTCTTTGACAAGGGATTACTTGCCATGGGAAATGTAAGTTCCTGGCTATGCATAACCTGAAATGTTATATATTCTGTTTTGCATATTGTGTTGTGTTATCCATTTAATTCTCTTATTTCTCCGTTATGTTCTCAGATCCTCTTCATCTCAGGAGTGAGTCTAACTATTGGGCCAAAATCCACCATGCAGTTCTTCATGAAACGTCAAAATTTTAAGGTGTACTATCCCTCTCTTTCTCTATATAACATGAACTATTGTGCTTTCTTGTGTGCATTTTACAGCAGTTACATCATCCATGCATGTCATACTTTCTTTACATTGGTTGTGCTTTTCTGGTCATGCAGGGAACTATTTCATTTGGTTCTGGCTTCTTCTTTGTTGTCGTAGGATGGCCAGTTATTGGCATGATTTTGGAAGCATATGGGTTCGTTGTACTCTTCAGGTCAGTTAAATTTTTATCTTACTGGTTTTATAGTAATCTGTTCACTTTGCATGGTTGAAGATGCTGATGGGAGTTTTGTGCAGTGGCTTCTGGCCAACACTGGCAGTCTTTCTTCAGAAGATACCCATTCTTGGCTGGGTCTTCCAACAACCTTTTATTAGATCGGTATGTTCAATTTGGAACTCCAAAGGATCTCCTTTTGCTTTTTTTTTTTTTGGGTACCATTTTCTTGATGGTTAGAGGTTCTGCACTATTTAAGTTGAGAATGTCTATTAGTGTGCTATTTTGTTATCATAAAAACATTAAAATAGATCCTATTCAGGATGTTAAAAAGAAAAAGAGAAAAGAAAAGAAAAGAAAAGTAAAGACAGATTATTAATATAATTGGTCTGGGTGGTTCTGCTTGGTTTTCATAGTTCAAAACTGAACCTGACCTGAATATTCAGGTTATGCCTGTTGTCAAACTGCAACCAACCTGCAAGAAATTGGAACCTACTACTTTTGGGTGATATTGGAGCTGTGTCATAGGATTCAATTAGTTGACCGGGTTTATGGATAGCCCTAGTCTTTGAAAGTTGATCTTTATACACATAAGAATTTTTGTCTAGCAAGTGAACAATAATGTAAAGGGCAAGCTAAATCTTGGTAAGCTAAAATTGGTGAAGGTTTGAAAATGAAGTTCATTACACAGCTTAAATCTAATAAAAAACCTGTGTAAGCGTGCCTGCTTGTGCACACACATATTACATGTGATAGAGAGCCTTTTCCAGAATTCTAATGTAAACAAGAGGCTCGTAAGATTGGTATTCCTAATGAAGTGTAAAATTGGGTTTAGTTACTTGTGGAAAATGGAATACTTGATATATTTCCTTGTCTAAATCTTTGCACATCAATAATTTGTTAGTTGAACTTGTTTCATATTTTTTTTAATTAAAATGTGCAGTTCATGGATCGCTACCGGGGGAAAAGAGTTCCTGTTTAAATTCAGAATCAGAGAGAATTGGAGCTGACGTTTGTATTGGTCCATGTTGAAGTCCTCTAAAACAATACTCTTGCCTCAAACCTAATTTTTTTTTGGTTTAGAGATGGATGGCTGTGCAATGTGCAATTCTGGGATTTAACGGAAGTGCAACTAAGCTGCAGATAGTTCAATTCCTAAGTCATTGTTGAAATATTTCTAGATTTTTTTTTTTTCTCTGTTTACATCATTGTAGAAGATTATTTTGATCTGATGATAAGCCTCTTTGTCATTTTGATTAAAGAAGGAAAAGAAAATGATTTTAGGTTATTCTTACTATTCTTCGATTCTTTCAGCTCTAGAAAGGAAATGAACGATTTGATCTCGATCTCAATGTGGATACTCTGAAGATGTTTACTGTTTCACTGCAATTACGTATTTATGCTAAATTTTTTTTTGGGAGCTGGAAACTTTTCTTTGATCCTAACATTTTTTTTAAGCTGCGGTAGAAGCAGAACAAATTAAGAAGCAGCAACGATTTGTTTTATCGAGGAAATATTAATTTTATACTTGCAAAATTTGTTTTTGGTGGATCAAACAATTTTTTTTTTTTTTTTTAATTATGGGTGCTTCTACAGTTCGGTGTATCTTACCATATTCCTGCACTGTCATTTTATTTTATTTTATCTTTTTGAATAGGAATTGAATAAGTGGGGACTCGAGTTGTGCCTACCAAATGAATCATATGTCTTCCACCATTGAATCGACCTTAAACTAAGTGTGTACTGTCATTTAAAAAGAATTAGTTTTTTTTTTATAACGCGTGTTACACATTATTGTTTTCGTAGAAATTTTTATATATAATTTTTTTGTTAAGTTTTTATATATGATAATATTATTATAATATTATAAATATTATATTAAATTATTTAAATCAAAATATTAATATTATTTTAATTAACTATATAGATAAAAATGTTTATTAGATTAAAATTATTATATTTTTATGAAAGGTTTTTTAAAATATATTTTAATATATTTTTATAAAAATTATGTGATATATAATAATAATAATAATAATATGATTATAAATTTAAATTTAATATAATGAAAAAATATATAATAATAACTTTTGAAAATATAAATGAGTGAATGTTTACAAATTATAATAAACTAATGAAAATATCTCATTGAATTAAGTTTTTCAAACTTTCTTATTTTAATTTTTTTATTAAAAAATAAATTTAATTTACCTATATTATATTTTTTACAATTTAAGTAATATTAATTTATATAATGAGGTTTCATAAATAGATTAATGTAAAAGAAATTTATTTATAAAATTATAAAATAAAATAATTTTTAAAATGTATTTTTATGGTTGGTATATTATCATTACAAAATTTTTATTTTTATTATATTCTTGAAATTTTATATTATCATATTGTTTAATACAAATAATTTAACACCTATTTAATGTATTATTTAAATGTTTAATAAATATTTTATTTTTTAAACTATACATTATATATATATATATATATATGTGTGTGTTTTAAATACATTATACATTAAAATATATATTTAATTATGTAGTTTTAATTAATACATATCAATTATATAATTATTACTTTCAAGTGGTTAATTTTTCTTCTTTTTCTTGTTTTTATTATTTTATAAATCTAAAATATAACAACTTAAATTTAATATTGAGTGGAGCATATCTTTTCACATAAATATATGTAAAAAAATAATTAAATTTTCTTATAATCTTATGGTCAAAACCTAACTAAATTGACTAATAAATTAAAAATAAAAAATATGTTCATGAATATAAGGATATTAACAAATTAAAATTAATCTACAATTAAACTAAACATACAATCACATGTAAAATAAACTTTTTTATGTAAAAATGATATTAATCATCGAAAATAATATAGGATGTATACTCAACTCAACTGAACTAAGCCTTTATCCAAAAAATTTGGGGTCGGCTATATGGATTCTCTTCTCCACTTTAAACGATTTTGGATTAAATTATCGAAAATGTGTAATGCTTCTAGGTCATGTTGTACTGCTCTCCTCCAAGTCTGTTTAGGTCTACCCCTTCTTTTCTTTCTATCCTCTACCCTAATGTGCTCTACTTGTCTAATTAGAGTTTTCATATGTCTATGCTTCACATGACCAAACCACCTCAATATCACTTCTCTCAACTTATCCTCAATTGGTACTGCTCCTACTTTTTCTCTAATACTTTCATTACGGACTTTATCTAGTCTAATATGGTCACTCATCCACCTTAATATTCTCATCTCCGCAACTCTTATCTTAGACATATACGACTCCTTCAGTGTCCAACACTCACTACCATATAACATGGCCGGTCGTATGGCTATACAGTAAAATTTTCCTTTCAACTTATTTGGAATCTTGCGATCACATAAAACTCCCATGGCAAGTCTACACTTCAACCATCCGGTTTTAATCCTATTACTAACATCCTCCTTACATTCCCCATCTACTTGAAGGACTGAGCCGATATATTTAAAATGATTACTTTAGGACAGTATCACTCCATCCAAACTAACTCCTTCCCTATCACCAGTTCGGCCTTCACTGAACTTGCAATACATGTATTCTATCTTCGTTCTACTTAACTTAAAGCCCTTTGACTCTAGAGTACTTCTCTAAAGCTCTAGCTTTCTATTAACTCCTTGCGTCTCATCTATCAGAACTATATCATCCGCAAATATTATGCACCAAGGGATACTCTCTTGTATATGTTTCGTTAATTTATTTAAAACTAATGTAAAACGGTAAGGGCTTACAGCTGAACCTTAGTGTAATCCAACTGAGATAGGAAAATATCTTGTGTCCCCTCCTGTAACGGTCAGGCTCCAACCACTAGAGGAATTGTCCGTTTTGGCCATAAGTCTCACGATTTTGTCTCATAGGTAGAATGGAGAACTTTCCACGAGGTCACCCATCCTAGAATTTCTCTCAAGCGAGCACGCTTAACCCTGGAGTTCTTCCAACTCTCTATACCATTCCACCAAAAGGTGCCTCTAGTAATTAGTTTTCTCATTTTATATATCATTACTTTTTGAACCCAAGACCATCTCCATGCTTTGCTGATGTGGAATTTGCCTAAGGGACCTTTCTCCACCCCTTTCGGGACTCAGCGTCCTCGCTGAGGTTTGCCCCACCATCGCCCAAGAGGACACGTGAGTAGTTTTGATACCAATTGTAACAGTCGGGCTCAACCACTAGAGGAATTGTCCGCTTTGGCTATAAGCCTCACAGTTTTGTCCCATAGGTGGAATGGAGAACTTCCCAGGAGGTCACCCATCCTAGGATTTCTCTCAAGCGAGCACGCTTAACCCTGGAGTTCTTCCAACTCTCCAGGCCATTCCACCAAAAGGTGGCTCTAGTGATTAGTTCTCCCATTTTATATATTATTACTTTTTGAACCCAAGACCATCCCCGTGCTTTGCAGATGTGGGATTTACCCAAGGGACCTTTTCTAAAACATGTCACACCTTATCCCTTGTAAGGCATGACATGTTCCTGTAGTATACCTAATGAATTACTGAACTACACCTACCAATAATCCATTAAATATACCACAAGGGATTTTAAACGAAACATAGCATTTTATTTTATTTTCATTTTGGGGAAAACTATATGGTGGTGGTGGTTAAAACTTTAAGAAACCCATATTTATAACCTATTGAAATCGTAATGCAGCTTAAGTAAAAGATTTGCTTCAATCCATTTCACAATCAAAATATTAATACATTTACATTTCAAGTCTTACATTCATCAGGGAAAGTAAACTTAATATTACAAACTCAAAATGCATCTTTAATACAAACTACTCAATGTCCGTACATTCATACATATAAGTACAAAATACATCAAAAGGATTACAAGGGTATACCTAATGTAAATATCCACAACCAATACAAAAACTGCTCTAAGTCTCTCACTCAGCAGCCTTCTCCTTTCCCTTACCTGCGACACCATAAATAAGCTATCGTTGAGTATATTACTCAGTGGTGCACAACTAAAAATTTCAAAACTTAGAATAAAGCACAATTGTCAAAACATAACAAATCACATTTTTGCATAATCATAAAAACATCACCATAATCTCTAGTCCATGGCAACCATTTATTGAAAGCACATTTTAAATAAGAAATCATGTTTCACAAATCATAGTTCACAATGTGTAAGTGTTGCCGATAATAACACACAGTTTAGACCATGATACAAAATTTCACAATCAATGCCGTGTTGTACACCACGATAAAGCAATCTCAACCTCACTAACCATTATTAATGAGGGAAGGGCTAGCTAGCTAATGAGTAGTCATCTAGTCTCACCCCACTAGCCGTTATTAATGGGGGACATAATCATAATCAAATATCAAACCCCAAGTAGCCGTTACTATTGGGGAGATCCGAAAGGGACTGTCATGTTAACTGTGATTTCAAAACAATTTTCTAATGTTTCCCACTCAACAATCACATTTGCAAACTAACAAATACATTCAATTCATCATAAAATCCATATAGAGGTGGCAACACCTAAATTTCTCAAATGCAAAAGAAAAACTATATTTCATTCCATGTAAACTCATTCAAAGCAAACTCATTCAAATAAATTCATTCCAAACTATTTACAAGTTTAAAAATAAAGAAAATGGTTAGTTGTGCACAAACCTTTAATAATTCTCCTTTCTAGTTACTTACATCTCCTCATCCGTTTCAACTTCTTTTTCTACTGAAAACATGAAAATAGAATGCCTCAATACTCATCTCAATTGCTACCAAGTACTCATTACATAAATGTCTAATGCCTCCCTAAGTTAGATTTGAAATTTCAAAGTGTTTTGAAATTTTTGGACAGCTTGGTGCTTTACTCTTTGAATCCAATTTTTACCTAGTTTCAATCATAATTTGGTAATATGTTCTTCATGAAAACTGTTCATCTAGGTCTTAAATTTATTTTAATTTTTGAATCGCCTAATTCAGAGTTGTGTAGCTCAAGTTAGGGCCAAAACAGTGATTACTGTTCACATAAGTTAATTCTAGTAGATTTTGTGACTTATATTTGTCCAACAATTTGATTGAGTTAAGTTCATAATTTGGCCTTACACTCTTCATATGAAATGTTCTACTATATTTTAGGTTTCCTTTGGTTTAAGAATTATCTAAATCGGAGTTTTCTAAAGAAAGTTATGGCCATGAAAAAATTACTATTTACGTTACTGTTCATGTTCTGGCAGATTTTATTGACTCAACTTTGCTTGGCAATTTTATTGGGTTCAGTACATAATTAGGCTTCAAGTTCTACATACAAAATGTTCTAATATGTTTTATGTCTCTATCGGTTCAAGAATCACCTAAATTGGAGTTTTCTAGAGAGAGTTATGGCCTTGAAAAGTTTACTGTTTATATGGTTAATTTGCAGATTTTCAGATTTTGGCAGATTTGGTGACTCAAATTTGCTTAGCAATTTGATTGGATTAAGTTCATAATTTGGCCTTAAGTTCTTCATATGAAATGTTCTACTGTGTTTTAGGTTTCTATCGGTTCAAGAATCACCTAAATTGGGATTTTCTAGAGAAAGTTATAGCCTTGCAAAGTTTACTGTTTATATGATCAATTTGCAGATTTCCAGAATTTCACTTCCAAATTCTAGGTTCATTTAGGGCAGTTTATGGTCATTTTTTAGGCAGGGTATCTTCATGAAAATTCTACCCTATGTCTTAAGTTTCATTTCCAATTGGTTTTACACTAATTTAAGTTGTGTAGCTCAACTTATGGGCTGTCAAGCACACTGAACTAAGTGTGCAAAATGTTGCCTATGGTTAAATTTTCACTTCTTCAATTACTTCCATTAACCAATCTCAATTCACATTTAATCCACCTCAAATGACCATAATTTAACATTAAACACATCTATGGCACTTCCTAGTGCAAAACCCCTTATTTTTTAAAACCCCAGTTTGCAATTTTTTCCAATCCTACCATTTCATTACTTCCATTCATCAACTCAATATCAATTCACATTCAAGGGATTTCAAATAACCATAATTTGTCATTATAAACACTAATTATACTTCATACATTAAAAGTCCAAATTTTCCCATGAACCTTAATTGTTCATTTTCCAATTCATGCAAATTCCATGCAATTTTCTTTCACAAATCTTACATACTACCTTATTTAAGTTAGGGTTCATGTTAAATTTAAATCAAAACCATCAAAACCTTAGATTACCCAAGCTAGCCAAAAATTCCTTTCAAGATTCTTGCATGTTTTTCATGCAAATTCATCACACCCAAACTTGATTCAAAGCATACTTGGTTAATCAAGCATGAAAGAGAGAGCTTACCTCACTTGATGATTTTTCCCACTTCAAATCTCTTTCAATTTCTTGTTCTTCTTATTTAAATCTCTCAATCAAAATATGTTTTGATGTTTTCTACTTAATAGATGAAGGACCCATGGAAGGAAAGTGGGGAAATCAAAGATGGGGAAGAAGTGTTAATGGAGAAAGTGAAGAAAAGAGAAGAGAAAGAGAGAGTGGACAGGGTGGCGGCACAATGGGGAGAAAGAGAGAGAAAATTATCTTTTTAATTTTTAGTGTAATTGTCTCCTTTATATATTTACCCCAAAAATTTAATTTTTTTAATTATAGATTTTTAATTTGTGTCATAAATGAAATTAAACTTAAATTTTATTTCTTTTCTTTTCTTTTCATTTTATACTTTAATTTTTCCTCAAAATTTCTTCATAATTCAATATATTATTTTCATTTAATTTAATTGACATTTTGGTCAAAAATCAACTCTTGAAGTGAATTGACCAAAATGCCCCTCATCGGGTCATAATCCTTCTTTTTCATAATACCCGATGAGTCCTTAGATTTTTTGTTCACTTGAATTTTTATTGTGTCTATCTTAATTAATTTTCTTTTTATTTTTGGTCCTCAAGGTGTCTTTGAATAGTACTAGTTCATAGACCAAAAATGGTACTATTAAGAGCTTAGAGGTTCAGGGTGTTACACCTCTCACTGTGTGCACAATAGTAGTTGCTCCTTCATACATGTCTTTCAACACTTGTATGTACCTAATAGATACCCCATTTTATTCTAACACTCTCCATAAGACATCTCTTGGAACACTATCATAAGCCTTCTCCAAATTGATAAAAACCATGTGTAAATCTTTCCTCGCATCTCTATATTTCTTCATCAAGCTTCTAATGAGAAAGATCGTTTCCATAGTTGAACGACCGGGCATCAAGCCAAATTGATTGGGAGAGATAGAAGTATCATGACATAATCGATGTTCCACAACTTCATAGTATGGCTCATGACTTTAATTCCCCTATAGTTTGAGCAACTCTGTATGTCTCCCTTATTTTTAAAAATATGTACTAAAATACTCATCCTCCATTTATCAGGTATTTTCTTTGAATTTAGAATCTTATTAAACAATTTAATTAACCTTGTCACTCTCATATCTCCCAAACACTTCCACACTTCAATTGGTATTCCATCGGGTCTGCAAACTTTACCCACTTTCATTCTCTTAAGTGCTTCATTTACTTCTAAAGATCTAATCCTTCTAGTATAATTCACATTCTTTTCTATTGCTCTATAGTCTATATTCATGCTATTACCATTTTGACTATTATTAAAGAGATCACCAAAATAATTTTTCTATCTTTCTTTAATGTCCTCATCTTTCACCAACACTTTTCCTTCTTTATCCTTAATGCACCTAACTTCATTGAGATCTTGACATTTCTTTTCTCTCCTTCTTACTAATCTATAAATATCTTTCTCTCCTTCTTTAGTTCCAAGTTTCTCATATAACTTTTCAAAGACCTGCGCTCGAATCAATTCGGTTCAATCGGTTCAGTTTTAAAATTCAATCGGTTTGATTCGATTTTATATTATAAAAATTTTGGTTATTTTTGTTCGGTTCGATTTTAAAGAAAAAAAATAGGTTAAACCAAGCTGAATCGAATAGTAATTTTATATATTCAAATCGAACCAAATAGAACCGAATCGATTTTTGAATTGATTTATTTTTATGGGAAATTTATGAATTATATTTAATTTCATATATATAAATTATTTAATTTCATTGATTAATGGTTATTAAGTTCAAATCAAAATCAAAATTAGATCAAATAACTTGAAAATCAAGTCTAAATTAAAAAATAATCAAAAATCAAAACCGATCGGTTTGAATCGAACAGAACCGAAATAAATCGTTTCAGTTCGATTTGATTTTTTATCCATTTTGGTTCGGTTCGATTTCTAAAATATGTAATTTGGTTTTCATAATTTAATTCGATTCGGTTTAATTCGGTTTTGAACCGAATGCTCACCCTTAATTATTATCACACTTAGGTAATTTCTTATACCATCCTCTCTTTCTCTTCACTGCCTTTTGTACTTTCTCATTCCACTACCATCTCTCTTTGAGGGTGGTCCATGTCCGCTAGACTCTCCAAGTACTTTTTTAGCTACTTCTCTAATCTTTGATGCCATATGTATTTACATATCATTGGCCTCCATATCCAGCTTCCATGCTTCGGACTCGAGAAGCTCATTTTTAAACTTCACTTGTTTTACTCCTTTGAACTCCCACCGCTTTGTTCGAGCTACACTATTTCTTTTAACCTTACTTGAATTGTTCCTAAACTTGACATCCAAGCCACTAACCGATGTTGACTTGTTAAAGCCTCTCCCGGAATGACCTTACAATCCTTGCATAGAGCTCTATTTATCTTCCTGGTTAAGAGAAAGTCAATTTGGCTTCTATGTTGCCCACTTTTGAAAGTCACTAAATGTGACTCTCTTTTTATAAAATTAGGTATTTGCTAGTATTAGGTCGTATGCCATAGCAAAATTCAGAATGCTTTTTCCCTCCTCATTTCGGTTATCAAATCCAAAACCTTTATGAACATTCTTATAGCCTTGTCTATCACTTCCTACATGTCCATTCAAATCTCCACCGATAAAAACATTCTTTTCATTCGGTATGCTTTACATTAGATCATCCATATCTTCCCAAAACATTTGTTTACTCTAATTATCTAGTCCTATTTGTGGGGCATAAGCACTAACTACATTTATTGTTTCTCCTTCTAGTACTAGCTTTACTAGTATAATTCTATCTCCTACTCTTTTCACCGCTATTACAACATCTTTCAACGTCCTGTCTATGATTATGCCCACACCGTTCTTATTTCTCTCCTTTCCGGTAAATCACAGTTTGTACCCTAAATTACCCACTTTCTTACTTTTCTCTCCTACCCATTTAGTCTCCTGAATGCAAGCAATATTCACCCTTCTCCTTTCCAAGGTATCCACAAGCTCATAAGATGTATAAATATTAAATATAAAAAAAAGAAAAAATCAATTTATCTTAGCGTATATAAATATCATTGAATTTATAAAAATATTGGTTTCATTTGATATTGGCAATAATAACAAAATTTTAATGATCACACTCACGTGTAACTACTCTTATAAGAATGATATCTATGACAAAAGCTCAAAAAATTTAAAGACTTATATATATTTTGTCAATTGGAAAAAAAAAGACACAAAAAAATATAGTGAAAAAAAACCACATTATAAATCAAAGTTAATTAAACTTGAATCTTATTGCATGAAAATAGAGTGTGTAAATGTAAAAATTATCCGTTACTAACATTGAAAAAAAAAAGCTACAAATTTATAACAACTAAAAGATTTATCATTAAACAAGATTAGAATTTTATATCTATTAATATAAATACAAATTTTTTTATCTAATTAAATAGTTATTTAGTAATAATTTTATAATTATGTAAATTAAATAGTTATTTTTAATAGTCATTTTATAATATTATAAGTTTGTAAATATTTAGAATAATTAAAAAAATAAATTAGTGTAAGTAAAATTTGGTATTTAATATTGTTTATTAATTTTATTACAATAAACTAAATAATTGTTAGTGAATTAAAAATACTTATACGATTAAGAATTTAGAATTATAATAGGATTTATATAATATGCATAATTACTATTAAAATAATATTAAGATTTTAATTTTTTATCAATTATAGTAATATTAAAAATTAAAATTAATTATAAGTCATGCTAAAAATTATTAACTATGAATTTGTATTAAATAACTTTTTATTGATAAAAGTATTAGCAATGAATAACTTGTCGCTAAATATTATTAACAACAAATTTGTATCAAATAGCTTCATTGTTAAAATATTAGCGACAAATGCGTCGTTGTTAAAGGTAATTAGCTGCGAAATTTTATCATTAATCTATAAAAATAAATTATAATTGATTAAAAAATTATTCCTATATAATAAATTTTAAAATTAATTTTTTTTATTAGTCAATTAAATTTAGTATTCATTATATAACATTAAATTATTATGGATATTTTTAGAAATCCAAATGAATATTCTTTTCCTTTATACATTTATATATTATATAGATATGTTTAACTATTTTTTTTTTTGTCAAAGTTTTAACTATTATTTTACATATTTACAATAACATCTTTTTAGTATTTAAATACATTATATATTTTTTGAATTGTTGTATGATTAGTATTTAATATTAGAATGTTACCAGCGCGCTGCTGTGGAATTGAAATCCATAAAAACATATGTTTCTTATATTAAGTAGAGATAATATTTTATATGGTAGTTCTCTTATTCAGTTATTTGTTCAGCAATCTGTGGACTTGATCAACTCTTTTCCTTTTTTTGGCTTATTTCCTGCACCAATTGCATCAATAAATATGAAACAAACAACAATATAAAGTATTAAGTTGTATCATCGTCCAGCAAAGCAAACAAAGCCAAAAAAAAGACTCAGTTTTAGGTCAAAAAAATTCCTCATATTCAAAGGCACTACACAAACTCATAAGTTTCTAATAACAGTTTAGTTTTACTGATTAAACTATATTGATTAATTAGGCAAAACAATAATAGCAAATGGAAATAAATAAATAAATAAAAGTTTCAATTTCATAATAGCCAAATAACTATCTTTAATCCTTTTGTCAAGATTACTCAGGCTGCAATATGTGAATTATGTCCATGAATGTTCTAATCCATTTAAAATTTTTAGATATATGCATCATTAATATTAAGAATCATAGCATGAAAAAAAAAGGCAACAAAATCCTTTAAATTAACATCCTGTTTGATGTTGCCGTGGATTTCCTAAATACTGGATTTGGCCGGATTAAGGACCTCATGAAAACCAAAGAACAGGTGAGGGTAGGTGGTGGCTCCGACACTCAAGTCAATAATCTGATTATGAATTGAGTATTTATTATAATAAGAGTGAGAGTATTGTTTGCATATCTGTTTCTAAAACTTTACTTCTTTTTTTTTATATAGTGATTGGGATGAAATTTTGGTCAGATCCTCATTGATTCCCTATTTAAGTTGCAATAGTAATCATCCTTAGATTATGCTGTGGATTAGGTGTGATCAGTGGTGTGATCGATGGGACGGTCTCCATTTGGTTCGAGCTTGAAGAGAGTACCGATCTCTTTGATCTTGTCCGATCTCTTTGAAATGGATCAAAACACTTTTTAGGCTTTCCTTATCGGTCTTTGAGATCAAATGGGCAAACTCTATCAGGTACCGAGCTCGGATGGGAGAACTCTAGCTAGTTCCAAGCTCGGATAGGCGGGCTGTCTAGTTCTAAGTTCAAGTGGGTGAGCTTTAGTTGGTTCGATTTATTAGCCTTTTATATCACTGTTATTGAATTCAATAGAGAATTCATGAAAAAAAAAACATTAAAGATACAACCCTAAAATAAAATAGCACAGCATGAAAACTATGCCAGCAAAGTTAGTTAAATTCGGTGCTCTATCATTGAGTTTGATATAGAATCCAAACAAATATAGAAACATAAACATATTGACACTAACACAGTAGGGAACTTGGAAAAAAAAAACTACTTTATGTCTATAACTAAACCAATGAACATCATTAGCAAGGCATACTTAATACAATATTGATAACTACACTTATAATCAGGTGTATCAATATAATGTAAAGAACTACTCTAGTGATAGTGGAATTGGACCTCATCAGGCCAGGAGCAAACAGTTGAAGGTCACCTCCAGTAGAATCCAGAAGTAATTCCTTGACTGTAGCTAGAGCATCTTGACTTAAATACCCCTGAAGGATCAAAATGTTACTACTCATTCCTCAATTAAATCCTCAATTAGACAACTTCAAAATGATCAAATGGATCAAATACAAACCACCATCACCACCAAGTAAAACCATAAATATAGCAATCTATTTAAAGTGATTTTCAGCAAAAACAAAATCTTGATCATCATGATCCGATTAAATTAATAACTTCTAAAAAACAAATTAATGGGAAAAAGATTATTGAGCAAAGGACATAAAACCTCGCCGTGGGGGCCTGTGTGCTTCATCTTCAAGTTCATGGGTCATTAAGAAAATAAAAGAAATCTTAACGTGATAAGATCCAATAGAAGAAGAAAAATTAAATCAAACTTAAGCACATAGAGAAACAAAAACATAAACAACTGTAAACCTCCTTGGTGGGATATGAATTCATCAAACTCTTTTGCAATGTTGAGCTGCATTTCTTCTTCAACATCTTTTTCTTCCCTTGCCTTTCGTTCATCAAGAACTCTTGACTTTTTCTCAATATCAGATTTGAACCAGAAAAATAAAATATCAATCCTCTCACGCTCTTATCTTCATTCACTCTCTCTCCTACGAAAAGGCAAAGCTTGTTAAGCAAAATTTCTGCCCGAATCTCATGATATCCATGTATATCTCACTCAAATCTAATGGTATCTCTCTATAGATATCATAAAAAAAGGGATTGTAAAGGAAGAAAAACAGCCCATAAAAGTATTAAATTCTGACTAAATCTGGGGAAGAATAATGTATACTCATGTGTAGCAGAAACTCATCAGCTGAATCTTATTTCACTTCTTGAAGAATAAAGCTAAATATTTTACATTAACGATACAAACAATAAGTGTCAAAGAAGAAAATGCTTTCTACACCCACTAAAATTATCCACAAAAAAAAAAAATTAAAGCACAAACCTTGGATGACATTTATGTCTTCTGTGAGTCTGTCGACTTGTTGCTGAATGGCCTTTGCTTACTGGCAAAACAAAGGAAAAATTGAATGATTATGCATAAAGTAAATTTTAAAGTAGAACAGAATTCACACGCCATATTCATTAGTTACAAATTATATCATTAAGGTAATTCAACTAAAGCTCAATAGGTAGCAATTTCATGAACATAAAATTTTGCATTCTCATTACTAACTTACTAAAGTGTTTGCTCGCTAAAGTGTACCTTGTCACTTATTGTACTTGAAAATTATTTCAATAAAATGAAGTGAACAACTTTTTTTATTCTTCCTCTAATATACCCTTTTTTTTTTAATTCCTCTAATATGCCTTTTTTTTTTCGAACTCCTCTAATATACCTTTTTTTTTTTTTTAAGTCCTCTAATATACCCTGTTACAACAAGTGTTCAAAGCATGAAATATTATTCACTTATTAAAGCTAACAACAAATATTTTTGGCAAATCAATGTCACTTTAGTCACAAAATTAATAAAACATGAAATACATAGGAAGATATATAAAAGATAGAGACAATAAAGTTACAAACTAATGAAAGAGGATCACATTAAAGAAAGATACATAGCTTCCTTCAGCATCGGCTCAATCATCTCAACAGCAAAAAAGAATAAATTCTTTAGTTTCAACATCATTTCCATAAGGTTAATTAGTGTAGGATTCTTCAACAACCTATGCCTAGTATATCATTATATTGCTATCATCTCCAACTGATCATATGAGTGAAGAATGAAACCCATTAAACAAAAAGATGAGTTGGTCTTCCAAAAATAGAATGAAATAATTCAGTTCCATGCCCATTTATGTGGAATTGGTCCATAATTTTTACAATTAGATCTTTCTAGATCTGGCCAAAAAGCTGACTCTTCCCACACTAATTCCCATTCTAAAATCCTACCCATTTGTCTTAAATTTTTCTGTTTGAATCCTAGGCTGCACCATTACAACATCTCCACAAAAACATCAAACTTCATAAAGTAAATCAAAGGTTCCCAAGGCCCACCAAAATCCATTCCATTAGCAAATCTCTATAAACAATCATTGAACTTCCATAAATGCTCCAAAACTCTTCCTTATATGGTGATGCTTAAAAAGGCTAGAAAAAAACATTTGCGTGCAGGATTGTGCAAAACATGTGCAACCAAGCCAAAGTTGAATACACTAATGATAGCATAGGCCAAAGTAAACCAAATACAAAATGTATGCAATATAGAAAAAAAAAGTGAGAAAAATTAAAAATAAAATAGAATAGCAAGTGGAGGCAATAATGTCAAGCGAACCCATTAAGGAAACATACCTAGGGGATGCTTCCACTAGCCACACCACCTTTTATCTCATCAACCTCAAACCCTGACTTCTATTTGTTGAGGATCATAGGAACTTACATTGCTCTAGATAGAAAACAGCTTAGGTGAATCACCTACAATCAAGAGTTCTATATATCACCAGTTGTCTAAGTTATTTATACACACATTTATAATATTTGTTTACATGCTAATGCAGATTAATATGAAGGAGCTTAAGGACCTGGCTTTGAGTTGTTGCTGCACTCACAAAAAGTTAAGACATTGCAGAGAAATGGGAAGGGTTAATGAAATCTCTATGTTCTATACACATTTATCCTCCAGTCATACACTATAACATACTCATTTAGACAAACATCCCTAACATTCTAACTAATATAATTCCAATGCATATACAAACTATAAAATGCATAAAAACTATAAAGATATTTTTTTTTTTTTTAAAGCAATGAAAGCAAGCCCAGGTAAAAACACAAAAGGCAAGAGTGAAAACCAAGGAAAAAGCATCAGCAAGAATAAAAGGTGAATAAATAAACACATTAAATGAAGCTTAGTACCTCTATAAATAAGCACAGACTTCCGACAGCACCTATACCAAATAAAAGGACAACAATATCAGCAAAAGGAAGAGTAAACAAAAAACCAAATGATAGTACAAAAGAAAAGCAGAGGAAACAACATAAACCCATTTAAAAAGGAATGCAAAGTAACCTTGATTTAGAGAAAAAAACCAACAATAAATGAAACTGATGAATTAAAGGCTATTTATATACTTAGCTAAATAACACTGAACAACCTCAACTAAATGCAGCCATTAATCCCAATAGTTTACCAAGGGACAGCCGAAACCCCTGCAAGAAAGCAAGAACCAACTGACTGATAGTAAATCTTGCAGGGATTTGCAAAGATTTTTCAGAGATTTGGTAGAAGATTTATGTTGATTTGCAGATATCACACTGATAACTCAACAGAAATTAATATGTAAAAAGACGAAAGTGTACATAGCTTTAATTAATAACAAAATTATGAAAATACAAATGTAATCTACTGTAATATGAAAGAAGAAAAGTTTCTCTTTAACAGAGAAGCAACCCATGTTAGTAAATTTTGCAAGGATTTGCAATTATTTTTCAGTTTTTTAGCAAGAGATTAAGTAGTTTTGCAAGATTACACTGTCAACTCATTAGGGATTAGTATGTAAAAGACCAAAGAGTATGGAAATACCAAAAAAAAAAAAAAAAACCCTACAATCTACTATAATAGTATAACTTACCACAATTGAATAACCCAACAAAATGCACCAAACCCTTATTCAAACCTAAACACTTGAATTGATATAAAAATGCCCAACACGCCTTAAAATCACCAATAATGATTTCAGTCGAGGAAAAGAAAGGCAAAACTAAAACCAATGTAGCAAAAAAAAAAATCAATGCATTTAAGATAGGAAAACTCGAGAAAAAAGCACAAATACAACAAAAAACTGCTATAAAAATACCCTCTAAAAAAAGGAAACAAAACAAAAAAGAAACAAGCACGGATGCAATGAAAAAAAAAATAGCATCTAAAACATCAATAATTAAAGGAATATGAACAACGAAAGAGCACACTCGAGGCTCAAGGCAGGAAGTGATGCAAGACAAAAAAGGGCAAGAAAGAGGGGGGGAAAATAGTAGATGTTAAAGGAAGATAAAGGCCAAAGGAATATGAACAACGAATGAGCACACTCGAGGCTCAAAGTAGGAAGTGATGCAAGACAAAAAAGGCCAGAAAGGGGAAAAAAAAAAAAGAAAAGAAAAATCAAAGTATATATTAGAGAAAGACGGCGTCGTTTTGGAGTGTACAACAAGGACAAAAAAAAATCGAGAGCAAAAAGACCATAAAACTTCCACATGTCAATGAAGCATTTTTATTTAGGAAAGGGCTAATTTGTAATTGAAGTTTCTCAATTTATTTACCTTTTAATGAGAACTCACTTTTAATATAGTTATATTAATTAGGCTTTCATTTTGCTATCCAAATGTCATTGAATTAAATGATAGTAGTTCATTTATTTTAGACATTTTTAATGCAATTTGGATTATGCACTCCTCCAAAACTCACCTTCAATTTGTCAACTTGCTACTTTAATTTTTATGACTAGCACAATTGGTCTGTTTTGTTTTTGGAGGAAAAAGATCATTATTCATGCATAAAAAGCTAAACTTTAATTAAATTACAACGAAAGAAAGAGAGTTTTGATTTTATTTTTAGAATATTCGTTAGGGAAAATTATTATTTAGTCTATATTTTAATGAAATTAATTATTTAATCCTATATTTTGAAAAATATACTATTTCATTCATGTATTTTACTTCTGTTAAACTATTTAGCCTCTCCATTAAATTTTTCATTAGTTAATACTAATCAAATTACTATTTAATCCCTTTATTTTTAGAAAACTAATTAGTTGATTATTGTATTTTGAAAAATATTACTATTTAGTTTATCTATTTCAGTGAAACTAATTAGTTAGTCACTGTATTTTAAAAAAATATATATAATATTTTAAAGAGCATATTCTTAGACATCATTTTTTGTTTTCTATAACACCCCTATTTGCATAGCCTGGTATATTTCACTGTTCCGATGACTGGTGTCGGTCCAGATAATTAAGAGAAGTAGACCCACGTTTAAGACAACTAGATAAGCCCTGAACACAAATAATTAGTAATTGTCAATTAGTTAAGAATAAATAAGAAAAACAGAACATAAGAGGTTAAATGAGCCGAGAGTCACAAATGATGGACTTTTCTTGAACGAGCACATGGTCAATCTACACTTAAATTTCAACCATAAAAATGTGCGCCGCATCCTAGGACCATTGTGAACATAGTTGAAAAGAAAGAAAATCACAAAAAGAATTGTTAAGGTGTCAAAATAATTAGGTCGAGTGCAAAAGTAAATATCGAATAACTAGCAAACAGGATTGAACCGGTGAGGGGCGATTTGGTCTATTCACCCCTAGAGCTGACTCCTGACCTAACTATTCAATAAAATCAGAGAAAAGAAAATTTTGAAATATAGAATTAAATTAAAGAAGTGAGGAAAAAGAAAGAAAAAAGAAAAAAAAAGAAAATAAGATTAATGACATCACCCCATGACATGAGCATGACCTCATAAATAAATTACCATTTATTTTATTTATTTGACTAAGTCCAACAAAGAATAAAAACAAAATTTAAAAGTCATCTTCTCCATTGTTCCCATCACTTTCCTCTCTCCCTTTTTTTTTTTGTATTCTTTCCACCATTGATGAACCTAAAAGCTCTTACAAACCTTAAATTCCCACCCTAAAATTCATAGCTCTCTCAACAAAACTTTAATAATCAAGCTTGGACAAGAGATTGGGCACAAGAAAGAGAAGAAAATTTGAAGAATTAAAAGGATAGAAAAGCTTCACACAAGGTTGGAGATCTAAACTTGAAAATTTGTAGTTAGATTATTATGTTTTAGTTTAATTAACTTAGAAAGTAACTTAAAATCATAACAAAACAATTATTGAGGGACCAAATAGAAATTCATCCAGCTAGGGTTTAGGTTTGAGGATGGAAGATTTTGATGCAAATTATGAATTAATTAAGTGTGAATGAATGTATAAATATCAAATATGCATTTAGAATTCAACAAATGAATTAAACATGGAAGTTAGGGTTTTGGACCTAGGGTTTTGGGAGGAAAAATGTGAGAATTTGTTAAATAATGTGTTTGACCTTGTTGGAGTTGGGAAATGGTCATTTGTGACCAATTGAGGTATGTTGGAATTGTTATAATTAAGTTTAAATTCAGAGTGATTAGGGTCATGCTGCAGGCAGCAGGACCAATGTCCCTTTCAGGGACCAAAATTAAAAATTTATAAGGCCAATTGAGAATGAAACTAGACACAAAATGACACATTTTTCATTCAGGAATCATGCCCAAAAAGTGACCAAAACCTAGTGAACAAATTGACTAAATCCGGACTTAGGCAATCTGACCTATACAAAAATGACTAAATAAATAGTATTTATTCATTTGGCCATAACTTGGACTAGGCAGGTCTAAATGACCTGAACTTTTACCAGTAGAAAATTGAGATATAGACCTAAAACTTTCATGAAGAATACAAACCCAAATTATGCCCTTAACCAAGTCATTTAGCCACCCAAAGTTGTTGACCTAAAGCGCGCAGAACTGCACTTGCCTAAAAATTTTGTTAAGTCCAATCCGGCAGCCATGATTCAAATTGCTATAACTTGAGCTACAAAACTCCAATTGGAGTGATTCAAAAAGGAGAATAAATTTAAGACAATAGGGAACATTTTCTATGAAGAAAATTTTGCCAAATTCTAATAGCAAAATGACCAATGGAACAGTACAACATAAGACACCAAAACTAAAAATTTGCAAATTTACCTAAAAGACTTAAGTTTTGAGAAAACAACCAAAACTAACAAAATTGGTAACGAAAATGTGGTATGTGAGTATAGTTGGAATTCCCATACCTATTAAACCTTAGAAAGTCAACAAATTGACTTAAATAGTGTCATAAATAGTAACCCTGAAATACAAAATTTAAAGAACTCAAGTTTAGCATATTAAAGCTAGGTATAAGTGAATTTGAATTTATTTTTAGATTTATGATGAGTTGTGATACTGAAACACTGTGAAATTGTGTGTTTCAGTGGAAAAGAATACCGAGAAAAAACTCGCTTAAGGTTTATGCACAACATCAATATGCTTTAAAAATTCATTTACAAAGTGCATGAAATGTGTATTATGCTGTTGCTTTGAATTGTTGAAAGTTTATTTGTGTATGTTTGAAATGAAAATAAATGTTTAGTAAATTGTTAAGATAAGTTTTGAAACCACAGTGTCATGACCATATATTTGAACACCTCACTAGCATGACTAGTGGGGGAAATCAGTTTCGAATTTTGATTCCTTCTCTGGCTGAAGTGTTGAGGTGTATGCCAGTAGAAGAAGAAAAAGAATTGGTTCCCATATATTTGAGCTAGCAAGTCTTGTGTTGTGACTTCTCCTTAGCCTCTGGCTATTGAGATTATATTTGTTTCGAATGGCATGATATAACTGTGTGTTTTTATGTAAACGGTTTTGAGACTTTTGAAATAAAATTGTACTAAAATCTTGTAAATCATGTTTTGTATTGATATCGCATGTTCAGTTTAATTTTTGAATAAATATGTTTTAAATTCCGCCTAAAGATTATTTTAGTATGTTGTGCACTACTAAGTCCTAGTACTCAGCGATAGCTGTTATTTTCTTCAGATATAGAGAGAGAGAGAGAAACAACAGTGAGTGAGGAGGGATTGTGGGCGACCTACCTAAGTTCTTCTATCGTATATTTTATATCCTGATTGGAAAAACTATTTTGATGTATGTAACTGTATGGACATGTAAAATTGGTTATGAGCAGTTATATAAAGTGCATTAAGCTTGTAATAAATTTTGGTTTGGTTTGGATTTTTCCTAATGTAAATTTTTGTAACGATGTATATAAATTGTTTTATCTTTAATGAAATATGAACGAAAGTATTTTGTTTTAATTTGAATGAAATTGATTAATAGTATTTTAATGATTGTTGAATTTTGGAAATTGAGAAATGATGTTGAATTTGGTTGAGATAGTTGTGGAAATTGATGAAGTTGTGAGATAAAGTAGTGGAAGTGCTTTTTACAAGTATTTGAAGAACTGTTTTCTCAAAATACAGATGGCACTCTGCCAAAATTTTTATAAAATTTGCGAAAAAATAAAATGGGACAAAAATTTTAACTAGTTTACAAAATCTAAATAAATATTTTAATATCTATTAGAAAATGCTCACCACTTATAAAAGTAAGAAAATTGTTTTAAAATCCCTTGTAGGGTACTTAATGAGTTATCGGTAGGTGAAGTTCGGTAGTTCATTAGGTATTCTACGAGATCATGTTATGCCTTATAGAGGGGTAAGATGTGACATTTTCTCTATTGGTAAATAATTTTCTTTGAATGCTTAGAGACTAGGAGAACTGTTTAATCTTTTTGCACAGACAAATTGTACCCTTTTTTTTTATCAAAACATGAAAGCAAAAAGAGAATGAAGGAAAGAACGGTGTGGGTGCAAAGCTGAAAAAATATGGTGAAAGAGAAATAAGAGAGAATAAGAGAAAAATAAAGAGAGAGAGAGGGTTATGATAGTTTAGGTATAAAAAAAATAAATATGAGATAAATAGTTAACAAATCAAATTACAAGACTAGTTAATGTGTTTTTCAAGATAAAAAGACTAACAAATTAGTTTCATTAAAATAAAAAGATTAAATAATAGTTTAACTGATATTGACTAATGAAAAAATTGATGAAATGACTAAATAATTTAATAGAAACAAAATATATAGACTAAATAGTATATTTTATAAAATATAGAGACTAAGTAAATAATTTTATTAAAATATAGAGACTAAATAATAATTTTCTCTATTAATTAAACGTGTTTTGGTTGTACTCTATTATATAAAATTGAAAAAGAACTGTTGTTGTAAAAAAAATAACCATACCAAACTTATATTTATCATCTTAGTTTTTTTTTTAAACATATTTATTATTTTAGTTTAATTCTACATCTTTATCAAAATCAAAGAATCAATTATATATACATGTTTTTTAGGTATATTTATAATTTTAATAAAATTATATATATTTATGCGTAATTAAGATATCAAATATTTATATAATCTAATTTATCTTTTAATTATAAGCGTATATAATTTAAGATTTAAATTGTTTTTAGTATTTTAAAATGAAAACAAGAATATTGTAATTTTAAGTGTAAAAGTTGAGATTCAAATTGAAATTGGAACAAAAATTGAAATTGAAATAGACATAAAACTAGAATTTAAACTATACCGAAAATGCTTAGGACAGAATCAAAATTAGAATTGAAGTTTGATTTCAAATTTAGTTTCTAAAAATCAAAAAATGGAAAGTTTGGTATCAATATCAATTCTTAAGTAGAACTGCACCAGAATTAAAACCAAAAAGAATTGATAATGTAGGAATCAAATAAAAAATCAAATCAAATCTGAATTAAACCAAATCGAACTAAAGTTAATTTTATTATAATTAATCAAGCTATATAAAAATAAATTATAAGTTATGTTAAAAAAAAATCTCTCATTTATTTATTTGTATTAATAATTACACATTAATAAACTTAATAATTTGACAAGAAGGATAAAGATGATATTATCTATAAGTAGATGTTAATATCTGCATTCAATTATTATGAATTTGAAGTTTTAATAATAATTATTTTAAATTAATACAATTCAATATATATATATATATATATATATATTAAATTAAGTTTTTTTTTCTTGAAATTTATGTACTCCCATTCATTCCATTGCAATAGATAATTTAGAAAAAAAAAATTATCTCACTTTATTTACTATTTTAGAAAATCAAAAAAGTATTCTAACTTTACCTTTGTCTATTATTATTTCCATTAAACGTATTTTAGAAGATATGAGGTTTCTTAAATCTTTCTACATTTTATGATATGGATTCAAATGATATAAAAGTTTGCGCTTAGCCGGTCCCAAGCCCTGATAAAGGAGGAGGGTTGCAATAGGTAACAACCAGCGTAAAACTTTCGTCACACCTTATGATATGGATTCAAATGATATAAACGTTGGGTCATCCTCTACTTATGATGCACTACATCAGAGTCCGGGTGTAGTGAGAAATATGCAAGGGTGTAGGGCGTTCACCGAAAGTGATGCGCCATGCCGGCGCTCAGGTGTAGTGTTAAATGAGCAAGGGTTCCCACATCATGAACGGATGTGAGTAAAGAAGTTAGTCCATAGGACAGATAATAGAACAGATAGTGGAATACAACACAAGATAGGCATAGAGAACAATAGAAGATATCACAGAAGGAGATCAATTAGGAAGGAACAGGATAAGAGGAGAATCAGGGTTGGTACTTGGAATGTTGGATCACTTACAAGGAAATTAATGGAGCTTGTGGATACCTTGGAAAAGAGAAGGGTGAATATTGTTTGCATTCTGGAGACTAAATGGGTAGGAGAGAAAAGCAAGGAAGTGGGTAATTCAGGATACAAATTGTGATTTACCGAAACAGAGAGAAACAAGAATGAAGTGGGCATAATCATAGATAAGATATTGAAAGATGCTGTAATAGCTATGAAAAGAGTAGGAGATAGAATTATACTAGTAAGGCTAGTACTAGAAGGAGAAACAATAAATGTAATTAGTGCTTATGCCCTAGAAATAGGACTAGATAGTGAGAGTAAATAAAGGTTTTGGGAAGATATGGATGATCTAATGCAAAGCATACCGAATGAAGAGAATGTTTTCATCGGTGGAGATTTGAATGGACATGTAGGAAGTGATAGGCAAGGTTATGAGAATGGTCATGGAGGTTTTGGTTTTGGCAGCCGATATGAAGAGGGAAAAAGCATCCTGGATTTTGCTATGGCATACGACCTAATACTAGCAAATACCTACTTTATAAAAAGAGAGCCACATTTAGTAACTTTCAAAAGTGGGCAACATAGAAGCCAAATTGACTTCCTCTTAACTAGGAAGACAAATAGAGCTCTATGCAAGGATTGCAAGGTCATTCCGGGAAAGGCTTTAACAAGTCAACATCAGTTAGTGGTCTTGGATGTCAAGTTTAGGAATAATTCAAATAAGGTTAGAAGAAATAGTGTAGCTCAAACAAAGTGGTGAGAGTTAAAAGGAGTAAAGCAAGTGAAGTTCAAAAATGAGCTTCTCGAGTCTGAAGCATGGAAGCTTGATATGGAGGCCAATGGTATGTGGATACAGATGACATCAAATATTAGAGAAGTAGCTAGAAAAGTACTTGGAGAGTCTAGAGGATATGGACCACCCTCAAAGAGAGATGGTGGTAGAATGAGGAAGTACAGAAGGCAGTGAAGAGAAAGAGAGAATGGTATAAGAAATTACCTAAGTGTGATAATAGTGAGGCATATGAACAGTATAAGATAGCAAAAAAAGTAGTTAGTCAAGCAAGAGCGCAGGCCTTTAAAAAATTATATGAGAAACTTGGAACTAAAGAAGGGGAGAAAGATATTTATAGATTAGCAAGGAGGAGAGAAAAGAAATGTCAAGATCTCAATCAAGTTAGGTGCATTAAGGATGAAGAAGGAAAAATGTTAGTGAAAGATGAGGACATTAAAGAAAGATAGAGAAATTATTTTGATGATCTCTTTAATAATAGTCAAAATGGTAGTAGCGTGAATATAGACTATAGAGCAATAGAAAAGAATATGAATTATACTAGAAGGATTAGATCTTTAGAAGTAAAAGAAGCACTTAAGAGAATGAAAGTGGATAAAGCCCATGGACCCAATGGAATACCAATTGAAGTGTGGAAGTGTTTGAGAGATATGGGAGTGACATAATTAACTAAATTATTTAATAAGATCCTAAACTCAAAGAAAATACCCAATGAATGAAGAATGAGTATTTTAGTACCTATTTTTAAAAATAAGCGAGACATACAGAGTTGTTACTCAAACTATAGGGAAATTAAACTCATGAGCCATACTATGAAGTTGTGGGAGAGAGTTGTGGAACATTGACTATATCATGATACTTCTATCTCTCCCAATCAATTTGGCTTCATGCCCAGTCGTTCAACTATGGAAGCGATCTTTCTCATTAGAAGCTTGATGGAGAAATATAGAGATGTGAAGAAAGATCTACACATGGTTTTTATCGATTTAGAGAAGACTTATGATAGTATTCCAAAAGATGTCTTATGCAGAGTGTTAGAACAAAAGAGGGTATCTATTAGGTATATTCAAGTGTTGAAAGATATATATGAATGAGCAACTACTATTGTGCACACAGTGGGAGAGGACACAGGAGATTTTCCTATCTCAGTTGGATTACACCAAGGTTCAGTTGTAAGCCCTTATCTTTTTACATTAGTTTTAGATGAACTGATGAAACATATACAAGAGAGTATCCATTAGTGCATTATGTTTGCGATAATATAATTCTAATAGATGAGATGCGAGAAGTAGTCAATAGAAAGCTAGAGCTTTAGAGAAGTACTATGAGTCAAAGGGCTTTAAGTTAAGTAGAACGAAGATAGAATACATGCATTGCAAGTTCAGTGAAGGCCAAACTAGTGATAGAGAAAGAGTTAATTTGGATGGAGTGGTACTGTCCCAAAGTAATCACTTTAAATATTTTGGCTCAGTCCTTCAAGTAGATGGGGGATGTGAGGACGATGTTAGTTATAGGATTAAAGCCGGATGGTTGAAGTGAAGACGTGCCACGAGAGTTTTATGTGATCGCAAGATTCCCAATGTTATATGATAGTGAGAATTTGGCCACTGAAAGAGTCATATGTGTCTAAGATAAGAGTTGCGGAGATGAGAATGTTAAGGTGGATGAGTGGCCATACTAGACTAGATAAAGTCCGTAATGAGAGTATTAGAGAAAAGGTAGGAGTGGTGCCAATTGAGGATAAGTTGAGAGAAGAGAGATTGAGGTGGTTTGGTCATGTGAAGCATAGACATACGGAAGCTCCAGTTAGACAAGTAAAGCACATTAGGTTAGAGGATAGAAAGAAAAGAAGGGATAGATCTAAACTGACCTGAAGGAGAGCGGTACAACATGACCTAGAAGCATTACACATTTCCAAGGATTTAACCCAAAATCGTTTAAAGTGGAGAAAGAAAATCTATATAGCTGACCCTAAATTTTGGGATAAAGGCTTAGTTGAGTTGAGATAAAGGTATTTTAGTCAATTATTGATTTTTTTTTTATAAAAATGATGTTATTTAATTATTTCTTTAATTTTTGTGCAAAAACCTTAAAAATTTATTAAAATGGACGGAAGGAGTATAAGGTTCTATTTGTTTTACGAAAATAACTTGTAAACATTTTTCATTGTTTAGTTACAATGTGAAATTAATGGCATGTATTTGTTTCATTCATGTATAAGTATTTTTTCATTTTAATAAAATTATCAAAATCTAAAAAATAAGAATGATTTCTACTTTTGAAAAATAATTCGTCATTTCTTTTAAATGACTTAATTTTTTTTTAATTAAAAAAATATTTTCTATTAATTATTTTTTTTTAAATACTCTAAACAATAAAAAATATAAAAAATTATTTTTTATAAAATTATTTTTCATAAAATAAATAGAGTCTAAATTAAAGATTGCACCAAGTGATTTAAACCATCCACACAATTCAATTTGTTGTTTTTTTTTAATACAATTAAATGTTTTATTAACAAATTGATAAAATAAGATAGAGAAAATAAAAAATTGTTATTTTTATATTTAAATAATTTAAAACTAATTTTTAAATATTAAAAGTGCTTAACTAAAAAAATAACAAATTTGAGTATTATAATTTATCAATGCATTCCGCAGAAATATAGATCAACATCTCCATCTCACTCAATCTAAAGAATTTATCAATGAATCATACTGAAGTCATTTTTAAGTCCATGAAATCTGAATTTAAGTTTCAATCAGAATCAAATAAAATAAAAATAAAAAATTAAATAAAAAAAGAAGGGCAAGAAAAAGACTCGATGACAGTAATATCAAGTTCCCAGTAACAGTAATGTTGCCACCATGCACAGCATCTCATTCGTATCACATTATGAAATACATAGCTCATCTAACAATATAAAAATTTCATTAAACAGAGACGATTTTAATTGCCAAGCTTCAGCTTTCAGACTGCCCAAAATACCTGCCTGAAATGGTGGCGAGAATATTCAGCATTATAACCTCATCATCAAGTTCAGACTTTGCAGCTCGCAAGCTAGCACACTTACGGAGGAGGCTTCGAAGAGCAGCACTAGTGTCTGCATCTAGTGGAGTGTCAACTGCTGCACATAAAGCAAAGAGCCAAACACAATCATGTTTTGATAGTGTGCTCATGGTTTCTGCCAGGTTTATGCGTTTCTTCAGCGCTGATACTCGTGCTACAGAATCCATTGCTAAAATAGCTGACAATGTAGGGTAGTTGCATGAAGAATCACTAATGGAACTTCTATGAGACATATTCTGAAGAATAATACATTCAGCAGGCTGAGGAGAGGAAGTGTTCTGTTCATGATCAACAGCCATGTATTGCAGTTTACACGAAATTTCAGTGCTGGAAGACTCATTGCGTGATAAAAACTGAAATAAAGAGAAAACATGAGAAAATTAGTTTAATTTGATAGAATATGGAATTATACAAGCAAAGAGGCATTGTCCCTATTAATACTTTGATACTCATCTCAACTAAACTTTTATCCCAAAATTTATTGGGGTCGGCTATATGAATTTTCTTTCTCCACTCTAAACGATTTTGGGTTAAATCCTTGAAAATGTTTAATGCTTCTAGGTCATGTTCTACCTTTTCTCTAATACTCTCATTACGGACTTTATCTAGTCTAAGCATGACTACTCATCCATCTTAACATTCTCATCTCCGCAAACTCTCATCTTAGACACATAGCCATACAATAAAGTTTTCCTTTCAATTTATTGGGAATCTTGCGATCACATAAAACTCCCATGACACGTCTCCACTTCAACCATCCGACTTTAATCTTATGACTAACATCCTCCTCATATCCCCTATCTACTTGAAGGATTAAGCCGAGATATTTAAAGTGATTACTTTGGTACAATACCACTCCATCCAAACTAATTTTTTTCCTATCACCAATTCGCCATTCACTGAACTTGCAATGCATGTATTCTTTCTTCGTCCCTATTAATACTCTGCTCCCATAAAGAAAAATTATAAAAATAAAATTGTTGTCAAAATGCTTACTATTTTTAAAATTAACACAATCACGTACATGGTTTAAAGAACGGCCGTTACATTACGTAATGACCGTTATTTAAAAGTTTTTTTTTTTACTTACCATTACCGTTACCAATGTTATTTAATGGATTTTAAAATTTGTAGATGTAAAGACTATCACAGCATTCTTTAAAAGTAACAGCCGTTCGTAATGGCCGTTACAAAAAAATTATCTTTGTTTATTTATTTTAGCACCTTTTCATTTTCTCTCTAGGCAACTAAGCCACCTTTTCTCAATTTTCCCCACAACCGACTCAAGTGAAATCCTTCATTTCTCTATAATTTTTTAAGCTCAAGAGCATAAATCATCAAATAGATAAGGTAGTTTTGAAATGAAGGAGATTAAAGAGTGAGTTACTGTTTCTTTAACTAATTTTTAGCTATTTTTAAATCATTTTTAAGTAAATATATAAATAATTAGAAAATAATATTAACAAAAGTTTTAGGCTTTAATTATATTTTCTAAGTATAAATTTAAGCTTTAAGAAGATAAAATTTAAGAAAAATAAATAATAATGAAATTTACACTTGAAATTAATTTTCATAAATTAGATAGGAAGTTTACAACCAAACCTAATGATTAAAGCTACTAGTTCCAGTCCTAGCATCAAAGTCAAAATAATTAAAAACTTTCTAGACATTCATTTTGATGGTAATAAGGTTAATTATTTACTATCTTTTCAATTATTTTTGTTTTAAATTAATTAATACTAATGATGTATAAGAATGTTTGATTTAATGTCTTTATTTAATAAATTTGTATTTATTATTTAATTGTATATCTTAGTTTTAATTATATCTTTGAAAATTTATTAACTTCATGAACTTTGCAATTTTTTTAAAAAAGTTTGCGTAGTGACAAGCTATTACCGTTAAATTACGGCTGTTACAAGCCCGTTTCCGTTACCTGTGACCGCTACCACGACGTGGCCACGACCGCGATTTAAAACCATGATCACATGTTAAATAATCATTAAAGATCATGCGCAATGCAAACATAAGATGGCAAGTGGTTTATAACGTCTGATTCTGGGGAAAAGAAAATAATAAAAAAAAAATTCTAGTTTTCAAGCTGCAAATCTATATCATTATTCCCTAGCTTAAAAAAAAATACAATAAAGCAACCACTACTGTTGACCTAGCAACATAACTATCCAGTCATGAATCTTATTTAAGACAAGCAGCAATTTTTCATCATAAATTTTGAATAGAAATATCTTCACCATTCTTGTCAAGATAAAGCAAGAATAAGACACTACTCCATTTTCAATCAAACCAACCAATCGAGCTGTCAACCCAATTGAGTATAAAGTAGAATAAAGGCTAGAACCATACCATCCGTAACACTGAAAAATCAGCAAGAAATGCATCCTCCCATTGCTTCAACGGTATTAAATTTTCCGGGCACTTGGCAATCTCAGGAATTTGGAGCATATAAACACTTTGTTCGTTATGAACTTTACTCTTATCAAGCTTGGCCACTTTAACTTTTGGAATATGAGCAGCTTCCCACCTAAACATAGGAAGCAAAAAAGTAAGTTTGATGACAAATTACACTTCAAGGTTCTGCTAATATTCCCTCTTTATACTGCTAAAGTTAATGCAAAATGCATGTAAATCCTTGGATTCAGAAACTTCACAATCCTAGCTGGACAAAATTTTCCATTGTGTCTCAACTGAAATTCTCAAAAATGGACGTGTTTACAAAACTTCCATGATTTATATATTCAATTTGCCTGAATATATGGTTTGATTTAAAAGTGTTCACAATAAAAATTAAACTAACCAGAGCAGTAGGGCAAGTAATAGTAAGGTTCAGTTATTATTGGGCATATTGAGGGTTATAATGCATTGTGTAAAATCAACCTAACTTTAATCCCAACTAATTTAGGTCAGGTACATGTATTCAAGAATGAAGATGATAAGATGCCACCGCAGACATAAAAATTTGCATAGTTAAAACCCACAATGTAACAGCCTTTAAATCTCCAATTATGCAAGTCATAATGCCAAATGACTTTTCTTTCATTCTTATACAAGTTTTGCTCTATTGAATAAAGAACTCCATCTAATAAATAGGTTATCAAGCACAATAAATTTTTACACGAATGCCATCCAGAAAAGAAAAGCACATCTCTGCTCAAATAATTCAAACTTAACTAGATAAGCCATACTTACCTAAACATACCAAGAAACCTGGTGATATTTGTTAAAAACCAATAATGTGAGTCGATCAATCTTCTAATTTCACATAAGAGGATAAAAATTTGCTTATGTTATGTTTGGATGCGATGATTTGAAAGAAGAGATTTGGATTTGGATTTAATTTTAGTTTAAATAGTGCAAATAAAATTTGATTCATTGTTTACTATAACTGTAGTTGAAAACTTATTTGAAGTGAATTTCATAGGACATATCAAATCAACACTTAAAGATTTTTTTTTTTTTTCATTTCTATGAACTTAATTTAAATTCATATCTAAATCCAAGGTTAGTGTAAAGGAATCTGCTTTGTCAGTAAAGTTGACACAGTCAAACTAATGATCTTTAATAGGTTCAATGGCCACCTATAGCTTTATAGGCAATGAGTGATGGATTTTGCCATCAAAATTTGAGATGACTTCACAACCAACCCTCCCTCCGGGGTTTTGGAATGCATAAGAAACCATAGACTATTGTATATTTTGCAAGCATTGAGAGAATTTTCAAGTAACATCATTTGTGATTGGCTTGATGATGGGATAGGACAGCGTTTTTGGCTTCATGATGGTGTTCTGCCAATGATTTGTTTAGAGGGATTCCTTTAATTGATATTCAACAAAGATTTACAGAGTCCTTTCATTATATATCCCCCACCAAAAGGTGAATTAAGAGGTTGTAAACCTAAAGGTCAAGGAGTGTGGCTTAAAGTATGACTAAAATTGTAGGATCTAGATTCTAGCATACATCTTCAAGTTGAGGACACTTGCAACTGCAACATGAAACTAGCCAAGTAGCCATGAATTACCAAAAGTAAGGCACATCATGAGATTCAGTATTCACCCCAGTTCTGCTCCCACAACTACAGCAAGAATAAACAAACAGATTCCCCAAACAAGCACAAACAGACATAGGAAACTGGTAACTAGAAATGTGAGGAAAAATCTTGAGACTTGATCATACAGGCCAATGTTGATGTGTCAGACACTTCTCAGAGTTCAGACAAAAAAAAAATCTCAGAAACTTCAAAAAATTTTCCCTTTATTATTATGTGCTTAAGGGGAAATAGTGAGGAATAGAACAAAAAGAAAAAGTTTTGACACTAGATTATTAAAATCAATATTCTAGTGTAATACTCAAATAATTATATTATTATAAATACTAAAATATATACATTTTTTTAGTACACTGTTTCCCTGGCGTTTCATTTCTTACATTTTCAGAAAATGCCCTATGGACACGTCATGTTGTATCATTTCTCGCTTCCATGTCTATGCCACTTAACCTGTAATACTAACCACAGCCATAAGAAGGTTCTGTCAACTTTTTTGCTCAGAAGTTTCATGATGTCTTTGGAGTTCTCTCAGTTTCTAATTTATATCACTTGAAAACTATTTTAAACCTGAGACACGCATTGAACCTCATAATTTCGGTTAAGTGAATCAAGTACTAATTGGTTTTCTCCAACCATATATTTGGAACAAGAAAGGGTTAGTGTCAAGTAAATTGAAATTGAAATTGAAATTGGTATGGCTTCTACAAATTTACTTTACTTCACTTCAACTGTTTGTTTATTTGCATTGTATCAAGGACAATATAAAGAGAGGATTGGGAATATTGATTTGCAAATTTCTCAATCTGAATGTTGAGGAAGATTGATGGAAGAATAAAGTGCACACAAGTGTTGTGGGTGAAGACCCTTTATTTTAGAATCAGCAAGGAAATTGCCTACCATAAGATTTTCCTTTTTCACTGGCTAGATCATCAAAATTTTGATAAGAAACTTCCCATCTTTTCCAAGGAAATGGTATCATCATCAGTTCAAAGAAACATTGCACTCTTACAAAGTCAGAAGCAATATACTTTCATGTTTCAGATTTATGGAAGAAGATTTGTTATTTTCATTAATAGAAGAGCCAGCTCATTTGGAGCTGCTTATGTGTTGTAGTTCTAAAGGGATTTTAAAAGGAAGATAACATTGTGCTCTATGATCTCTCGAGCATTCTCTTGGTAGAAAAATCTTTCTTGCCCTGAAAAAGTCATACAGATGCCACAGTAACCTTATCGAGTTCCAGAATTGCAAGTGTATTGGCAATCAACGAATGCTCAAAAACAACTAGCACATATTTGAAAATTTAACCATACTTTTACAATACAGTAGTCACAAAGTTCAGAAAAATGTATTGACCAAGGAATTTGACCATGGTTTCCAAACTGTTCACAACATGGTAAGAATGGAAAAACATCACTAGCTACACAACTTCAGTCCTAACTCATGAAATTGAAAAGATTAGTTTAAGAGGCAGCTTAAATAAACCTAATTGTGTCGGCAAGCAGCATCGTTAATTGGTGGAAAACAAGCAAGGATATAGAATGGTACCTGACACGCCTAAGATATTCCAAACCATCTTCTGGAGGTCCTGATTCAAAATCTGGTTCTCCTTCTACAAGAAAAGCAGGTCTATGGATGCTAGCATAATCTTCGTCACTGTCCTCATCTTCATCATACTCTTCTTCCAAAAATGTGCAGATGTCTTCACCCCCAAAACTCTGACGAGAAGGACCCAATAGGTTTAAATGTTCTGCCTTATCTTCAGTGTTCTCTAATTCATTTTCACAATTTTCAGAAGACACTTCCCCTGAAATTAACCAATAATAAAAAAAAAAGAGTTCTTTTTCACATTTCTAAGCATAAAGGTACTTCATCCTGAGGGCAGGGATAAGACAGAGGTGGAAACAGAGAGAACGACACATGCAAGTAATAGTGAGCAACTATAAGCACATCTTTTCATTCTCCAAATGCAAACAAATGTCATGGATCATACTGTACAACAAAAGAATATTCCCACAAACTAAAACCTGGGTTGGTCAACAGAAAAAAAAAAAAATCCCATGTACAAGGGCCATATACAAGCAGTATGAACAAAAGATTACAACCATTTGCCTAATTACACGGTTCATGAGATATGAGTCAAATATGTTGCACATAAGGACTTTGCAGATTGCTTTAGGCCATTCTTCAATGCACAAAATTATTCAAATGATTCCATCTTCCCCTCGCTGCAACCATACCTGTCCACAACAGAAAATTAACAAATCAAATTGACAAAATCAGAGCCTACTCCAGAAGGGATCCAATGGAGAAAAGAAAGCTCAGAAATGTCAGTGGACTTTTGCATCTTTGTAGGGGGAAATTATCTGGTTTATTTTTTCAAGGAAAAGAATTAGAATCAACAGAAGGGGGAAAGGAGGAAAAGATAATCAAATTACACCAAGCAGGAAAACCAGATTACATAAGACATTGTCAGAGGAAAAGAAAAAGGTAAGAAGTGGTAAAACAGATCCAAAAATCAAGAACCACTGATTTCTTGCAAACAACACTGGAGTTGAGAAAACACAAAAGACGAGCATCAAGCTTTAAGTTTAGATTCTTATGAAGGGCAGCAAACCGGAAGGAAGAAGAACAATGAGGCAGTTAAAGAGAAAATTAAGGGGACTACATACAGACAACCCTTTTGAAACCCAAACTATGGACCTTGATTATTCTATGCAGGCAATTCTAATACGTAATCTGCCTTTGATATTTGTCATAAATTTCAACACAACGCATTTATTTTTACAACAGCAGAGCACAACAGAAAAAGATATGACATCTCATGGTGGCTGCTGCAGAAAAAATATTCACACTAGCCAAAAATCAGCAACACAAGAAATTCCAAAACCTTGACTTTAGTTGTCCCCAGAAATGCCCTTTAAAAACCTTGATTTTCCCAGTACTTTCGTGGCTTTTTTAGCTTTATATTAGCCCCAAATGCTAATTTTCTAGTCATCCTACAGCAATTTACATTATCTCAAAGGTGCAGCAGATTCACAAGACAAGAATCAATGAGGGCAAACTGAAAATAATTGAATGAATAAAAAGGTGTGCAGATAAAATTATAATAATTACATGAACAAAACAAATATTATATAAAATCCTAAATCTATAATAATCCATAGCTCTAAATATAATCCTATTTATGTTAAAAACTTACTGAAACCAAGCTAAAGCACCTCTCTCTCTCTCTCTCTCTCTCTGGCATCATGAGGTTAATCTAAAATGCTAAGGTAGTGCTTGGTTCTTAGCTAAAAGCAACTTTTGCTTTTTGATTTTTTGAAAGCAAAATTTAAAGAGCACTGTTTGTTTGTACAGTTAAAATTGATCTGTTGGAAGCAAGAAAATTGCTTTTTATATAAAACTGAAAAAAAATCTTGTAAAAAGCAACAATCCAAAGTGACTCAACCTCCTTCATACCGCCACCACTTCCTAACACCTCCACCACCACCACTTAAAAAAAAAAAAAGAAATAATAATTTTTAAGAAGCAAAAATCAAAAAGCCAAAAATGCGTGAACCAAACGGTACCTAAATTAATGGCATCTTTCCAAAATAAACTTTGATCCCGGTAAGTAAACTTAGGCATATATGAAAGTTGGTGAGGGCACAATTTAGCTGCCACACTGACACACATTTGGTTGTGGTATCAGAATAGATTTATTGATTTGAACAATCAAAACAGGATAAAGAAGGAAAACAAGTTGGCAGCATGTGTATTGACTCAAGAAAACAATATGATAATGACAACTATCAACAACAACAACATCTTATATCTTCAATCAAGTTACAGTGTCAATCAAGATCCTAATTCATCCTGGCAATAGCCTGCAAAATTGCACACATCTTTCTTACTTTTTTTAGCACATATACAATTTCTTATTTGTAATTACTCTTCCTCTGGTCAAAAAGCAATCATCTTAGCAAAATGCTTTCTTTTTACTTCTTAACTGTAAGCCAGTGTGGTTTTAACTACATATGCAGCAGAAAAGAAGGAATGCATTTAGCAGAGTTCACAATGAGAACACAGAAAATTATTCATATTTATTACAACAACACACCATAAATCAATCCATTTCAATGATTTTTTTAATTATTTTGTAGATGAAATATATGAGTTTTAATAACATCACAACGACTTCTAAATAAAAAACTGCGGAAAGTAAAACTTAAAAGAATACCTAGCAAATTCAAGATGCAGCAAAATAACTTAAAATTTTTACTTTAAAAAGAATATACTCACCGAGAATTCCAGGGACATCTTCCTTCCTTCCAAAGATCTGTCGAGGATCAAAGTTTATGCAAATGTTCTTCTGACGCTTTAAGCCTGCCAAGTCATTATACTCCTTTACAACAGCATCTCCAAGGCCAGTGTGTATCGCTCTCCACAACTTTCTCTGGTCTACAATGTTCACAAACCGCAGGGCCTCCATCTCCTCTCTAGAGTATTTTCTTATTTGATCCCCATTCTTTTGACCACCGTTTTGAGCTTCACCATTTTTAATACTTATGGCTTTGCGAACTTGGATCATTTTGTTTTGCTCATTACTAGTCTCCAAAATCTTTTTTCCATCCTTTCCCTTTCTTCGTGGCCGCTTTGCCTTCTTTCTATCAGCTTCTTGTTTCTCATTCTTCTTTACATTCCTCTCTGCAATCTTTAAACCAACATTACCAGTTTTGGGGACTGGAACGGTCTCAATCAATGCTATATCATCAATTACTTCGACCTTCAGGGAAGGTCTAACAGACTCATCAATTCCTTTGAGACCCCCCAAGATTCCTGCAGTAATGTCGAAAGCCGAAACCTTTTCCATGTGGATTTTGTCTTCAAAGATTGAACCAGCATCAAGTTTTGCCAATAATTGCTTCTTTTTGGCTTCCAGCAAAGTCTGTGCTTCCGTTTTTTCCTTCACGAAATGCTCCTTTTTCTCTACAATGACAGAACCCATTTCCACTTCAATTCCGTTTAAATCTCCTGTGTCTGAGGCTCCATGTTTATCAAATTCTTCAGCTCCAAGGTAACCCACTTCACTTTTCGCAGAATCCAGCTGTTCCTCTTTCTCCGTCTTCACATCGTTGATAGTCCCTTCAATCTCCCCTTGGCTTTTTTCACCACCAAAGACAGAACCCACAATACAATTCTTTGTTTCTTGCACCTGCACGCCCATCTCAACCGGTCTGGCAATATCTTCACTGTTCCCTTCACATCCAAAAGACCAAGAAACCAAATCACTAGGAATGACCTTATCTTCACCAACACAACCCAACATTCCTTTATTCTCTTCAATAATACTACTGCCATGAGGTTCAATGAAAGAGCACTTAACCTTCTTAGAGGAACTGGGACTGGGAATGTCTTGCACGATTTCTTGGTGTTCTTGCGCGGATGAAGTAGTGAAAGATGATTCTTTTGAAACCTCTTGCTCTTGCGTAGAGATAGAAGTGGAGGGTTCCTGTAGTTGCTGAAGGAGACTTTCTTCGATCTCTGTCATTCTCCTCTTGGACCCAACGCATGCATCAGAGTCCACATTGTCAGCCATCATTGAAAGACGAGTAGGAAGAGAGAGCAAAATCGCTTTGATCTTTGAGATTTGCAAGTGCAGAGAGAGAGAGAGAGAGGAGAGAGAGAGAGAGCTTTGGGTTTTAATAGAAAGGGGTATTGCAAGTGCAGCGGATATATTGCCGCAGCAAACCAATGAACAAATTCGGTGTATTACATTAAAAAAAAATGGTTTATTAAATCTAAATTTTTTAGGTTTTAAAAAAAAAATCTTAAGGGAATTAAAATTATAGTTAAATGAATTAAATTAAATTAAAAAATTGATAAATTATAATATAATTTTTAAAATTTTATTTATTAATAAAATAACTATTAATTTAAATTTTATATTTAATTAGTTTTTATTAATTTTATATTTAAAAGGTTATTTTATTGATTAAAATATATTTTAATATAATAAATAATTCTAAAATTATATAAGAATAAAGTAATCATAAAAAAACAGACTACAATTTTTTTTTAAATTATCAATTGCATAAAGTAATCACGTTATAATAAAATAATAATTTTTTATGTAATAATAAAAATTTTTCTAATTATTAATTATGTAAATTATTTTTTAGTTATCAATTTATTACTAGATATATTAATTTTTTTAAATTATTGAACAATTAATGTGATTTTAAAAAAATTAATTACTATTTTTATTTATAAATTATAAGATATTTTATGATTGATTGTATGGTTTATACTTAGTCTATAACTTTAATAATTATTGTATTATAATATGATTACTCTGTATTATTAATAAGTGTGATTATTTCACGACTACTTTATTATTATGTAATTTTTAAATTATTTATTATATTAAAACATATTTTAAACAATAAAATTTTTTTAATAAAATTTCAATTAAAAATAAATAAAAAATATAATTTATATTATAAATATTTTTATATAATAAATAAAAAATATTTAAATATAAAATTTAAATCAATTGACTATTTTATTAATCAAATAAAACTTTAAAAATTATATTATAATTTACCTGTACTTTCATAAATTCAATTTGGTCATTTAGCAACTGTGACAACTAATTATGTTTTGGCTATAAAATATACAAAAATAATTTTACTACAATAATTAAAAACCTAAAATTTTTAAATTTTTTAATCCAATAGGCTAACAAATTTTGCATTTGGCATTAAAGACGTTGAATTTAAATTTCTATGATATCAATTTAATATTAAAAAATTCATAATCAACTAAATATATTAAAGTTTATAATTTTAGGGACATCTGGTGTGAGGTTAATAATAAATAATTATTACTCTTATAATTTTGAACTCCTCGTCAATGTTTAAATATTTAAAGAGATTATATTAACCATTAACCTAATTAATTTTTATACTCTTCTAAGGGTTTAAATCAGTGTTATTAAATATGGTCCGAATATTGACCTTATAAAGAAATTGGATAAATAAGTCAGTAGTTCAACTAATGAGTCATTAAAAATTAATTAAATATAAGCAACTATTAACAAATAAATAAATATAATTAATTAAATTTTAATTATTTAAATGAAACTTTAACATTTATTAAGTTATATTTAATAAAATTTAATAGTGTTTTTAAATTTTATATAAAAGTATTCAAGTAATATAATGTATAAAAATTTATTTAAATGTATAATTTTTTTAATATTTATAAAATATTAAGCATATGTTAAAAAATAAATATCATGAAATAAAAAAATATATAACTATCAAGTTAGCTCAATTGATTTTGCTTTTAAAAACTTTTTATGAGGTTTTGAGTTCAATTCTCTATACCAATACTAAAAAAAAAATTCTATGAGATAATTAAACTGATTGGGTTAATTGGGTGACACCAGTTGACCGATTCAATTTTCAGGTTGACCGGGTCACACTGTATCACTTCTTTGTCTAGTTCAATTATAAATTCAGACCGATTTAAGGGTCAATTCAACTGATCGGTTCGATCCAGATTTAATAATTACGGTTTAAATATTAACATTAGGATACTAAGTTAATGATTATCCTCTCTGAATATTAAAATATACAATAATAACATTTAACATTTGTTTTTTAACTTTCTACTAAACACGTCTTAAAGTAGGTTAAAAATATAAATGATCATACTCAACGAAGTAAACAAAGGATTAAGAAAATGGGAGTTTTGTCTCCCTTATTCAGTAAGAGAAAACCCTTATTTCTCTCTTTTCCAGTAGTTGTCTCACTGTAATCGGTAGTCATCCCTGATCCTTTAGGGTTGGGGAAGGCTCTTTACCAATTGGGAGGAAGGAGACTCTCTCTCCTCCTATCGGTTTGAGTGTGAATAGGCTTTGGTATGTTTATTTTGTTGTGGGTTGCAAATCTAATGCTCAAAGTGTGAGGGATTTGTGAAGATTTGCCTGGTGAAGTTTCTATTGGTTTCGTTCTTGAGTGTTCTTATCGGTCGGCAATCTCAAAGGTTAAATAAGACTGAGAAGCTGAGTTTTTGCCATGCTTATTCTTGGCCTGTTTGGCATCTCTATGGTTCGTTTGTCCTACTACTGAAACAGTTGTTACCTGGATTGCATGCCTCTGTTTGGGTTGTTCTTCATGGCTATATGGCTTAGTAGCATGCTATTTTGGTAATGCTCTGTTAAAAGTAGTCGGTGACAAGAAAAGTTGTCCTATATTAAAAGAATTGTGTACGTTTTTTTTTTAAGTCATCAAAATAAATTGTTTATTATCAATTATTGTATTTATTTTAAAAGATACAAGTAAATAGTTGTAATTATTCTAATAGATAAAAAATGAACTATAATATCTATTCAAAGAGATGTAAATATTTTATCAATAGTAATTTTAAATAAAAATTTATAAATTTTTTTTATTTTATCTCTTATTTTCATTTTTACTTATAATTAATATTATTATTTTTTAATTCATTTTTAAAAAAATTTAAAAATATTATTTAAAATTTTATTTTAATTTTAAATTTTTAAAGAGAGTGACCGTACGATGGAAATCTATTGTTATTATTATTATTTTTCTAACGTACTTTTGTGCTGTGCTTTGTTGAGTGATCCATGGTCTGATGGTAGCCATGCGATGCTGCGTTGACATCTTTGTGGCGGCGGTGGCATCAGTATTGGTGGTTACTGGGTCATGGTTTTTGGATCTAAATCAGGAGATTAGTCCCAGGTGGCTTTATATGTATGGACCTTTGGCCTTGCTTCTTACTAGGCCTGAGAAAGGTAGTGTAACTAGGTGCTTTGACTAGTGGACTCAAAACCTGAAGTCTTTGTATCCCTAGTTTTTCATAATGACACTTACCATTTTGATTAAAAAAAAAAATGCAATAGTTGATAAAAGAAAGGGAAACTAAAGATAAATAGTCCTTACAATCACATATTCACAATATATATAATCAATAAGAGTAGAAAGCAAATTATAATGACAAAAGTTGACATTCAAACAATAAATTGAAAAAAAAAAAAAGGGATATTGAACCTTATTTACAAACACACAGCAGCTCTTCAATACATGAAAAATAGTAATGCTTCAGTTTGATAAATCGTAATATATTATACGTTATGGTAAGCCATTACTTGAATCAAGTAAAACACAACTAGTTGTGTTGAATGGAGTTTTCCACCTACGTTACCCTGAGTAAATTTGTTTAGGGAAAATTATTATTTAGTTTTTATATTTTAATAAAATTAATTATTTAATTTTTGTATTTTGAAAATATAATATTTAATTCTTATATTTTACTTCCATTAAATTATTTAATCCATTTGTCAATTTTTTCATTATTCAATATATTTTAATATTAATTAAACTATTATTTAGTGTATTTATTTTAATAAAATTAATTAGTTGATCCCTGTATTTTTAAAAAATATATTATTTAATTCTTTTATTTTAGTAAAATTGATTAGTTGGTTCTTATATTTTTCAAAAAACAATACTTTGAAAGCATAATGTTGAATGAAAATGGAAATTTTGTTGTGTGGAGACTAAATCTAAATTTGCATTTTTTTTTAAATTGTTCAAATATTTTCATTTAATTTCTTGGGCATGATTTTTTTGTTTTCTTTCTTAGAAAAATTTTTTCTAAATTATTGCCTTGATTAAGTGAAAAATTAGGAGAACTGATTAATCTTTTTGTATAGATAATTTGTATCATTTTCTATCCAAAAAACGAAAAACATAAATAGAATGATGGGAGAAGGATGTGGATGTAGAGGGAAATAAACATAAAAAGAGAAAAAAAATAAGAAAAGGTAAGAAAGACATAAGAGGAGAGGGTTAGAGTAGTTCTCGTATAAAAAAAATAATAAGGGAGATTAAAGAGTTGATAAAATTAAATTAAGAGAATTAACTAATGTGTTTTTTAAAATATAGTGATTAAATAATTAATTTTACTAAAATAAAAAGACTAAATAGTATAGTTTGATTAGCATCAAAATATGTAATTAACAGAAAATTAATGAAAAGATTAAACAATTTAACGAAAGTAAAATATAGAGACTGAATAATATATTTTTTAAAATATAAAAATTAAATAATTAATTTTATTAAAATACAAAAGTTAAATAATAATTTTCCATTTGTTTACATGGCAAATTGAATTTGTGGCAAAATATTGAAATACTATTAAGAAATTTATCCAAAAATGGAGTATGGCAAATGATAGAATGCGATTTAATACGAATTATGTTAGCTTTATATACAAGGAGAGGAGAAATTACCAAATATGAAAGTGGACCAAAAAAAAACTATCAAGGAGGTTTTTTTTTTCTTCTAATAACTGTTTTGATTTACTTGTTTAATTTCTAGTGGTTTGTCATTTAAAAAATAAATTGTTTACTTCAATTTATACGTACGGTAAAGAAGTCTTTGTATGCAACAACCGATCTACCATTTAACGAGTAGAATCAATAGCATATCTTGATAAAATTGTCATAGTTTTATTAATGTATGTATGTAAAGGTGAGCCAATGTGTGCATGAGCCAGTGTGCACATGGACTTAACCCCCCACATATGAATTGTGTACACGTAGTCTGCTGCGTGGAGGGCTAATCCTTTGGGATCCCACATCAATTATGGATAGCATGTGTAGGTGGTTTATACGGGTTAATATATCTTGGTGATTTTATTAAGGAGTGTGTTGTAACACCCCGTTTGCATAGCCTGGTAGATTTCACTATTCCGGTGACTGGTGTCGGTCCGGACAATTAGGGGGATTAGAACCATACTTAAGACAACTAGAAAAACCATAAACACCAATAATTAGTGATTGCCAATTAGTTAAGTATAAATAAGAAAAACAGAACATAAGAAGTTAAACAAGTCGAGAGTCACAGCGATGGGTGACCTTCTCGAGAATGACCGCGAAGTCGTTTTAAACTCAAATTTCGAACCGTAAAAAGTGACGCTGCGGTCCTTAAGACCCTTATGAACACAGTGAAAAAGAGAAAATCACGAAAAAGAACTGTTAAGCCAGTCAAATAATTAGGTCAGGGAGCCGGAAGAAATATGGAATTATTTACAAACCGGAATGAACCAGCGAGGAGCAATTTGGTCAATTGACCCCGAGAGCTGACTCCTGACCTAACTGTCAAATAAAATCGGAGAAAAGAAAATTTCAAAATCAAGAATTAAATTAAAGAACTAATAGAAAAAAAAATAAATAGAAAAAAAAAAAAGAAAAGAAGTTAGAAAAGTCAAAGGTGATGACATCATGAATGATGTCATAAAAGATTAATTAACTTATTTTATTAAATTGGGATTTTTGGTCTTCAAAAGGGGATAAGATTAAAGAAAATAAAACAAAAAAAAAAAAAGAAAAGTCTTCTTCTTCTCCCTTGTTGCCGCCCCATCTCCTCCATAAGCTCCCATGAAAAATCTTTCCTTAAGCTTATATTAAGCTTGATTTTCTTTACCCAATCAATATAACTCCCACCTAAAAACTTCATTCTTGCATCTTGAAAAGTATAGAAAGGAAGAATAGAGGAAAGAAAAAGTGTGAAGTTGGAACAAAAAGTGAAGATCAAAGGCTTCACCTAAGGTTGGTATTCTAACCTTCAATTTCTATTTTAAGTGCATGCTTATTACTTAAAATGAGCTTAGAATTCATTAAATGAAGTGAAAATATGGGGGAAGGACTATTAGTGAATTTTTAGCCAGCCTAAGGGAGTATGAATTGCATGAATTCAAAGGGTTTGAATGAGTATAAAAACCTTAATTAGTTGAATGATGATAGTTTAGAACTTTGAAATTGTTAATGGTAACAAAGTTGTGAGTTTAGGGTTTGAATGTTAGGGTTTGTGAACCAAATTTTGGAGAAATGCATAAATAATATCTTTGACCAATTGTGGACTGAAAAATGGTCAATAATGACCAAAGGAAATGTATGGGAATTTTTAGAATGGAAGACAAATTCGTAGGTCAATTGGTCATGCTCCTGGCAGCATGACCAAACCCATTTTGAAGGACCAAAACTCAAATTTTACAAGTCCAATTGATATGCCACCAATTGGGGATGAAAATAGACATAAAATAGCACAATTTTTCATTGAGGAACCATGGCCAAAAACTGACTAAAACTTAGTGAAACAATTGACCAAAATTGAAATGAGAGCGGTACATCAAGCATTAAATCGACCAAATAAACAGTAACTGTTCATTTGGTCATAACTCGAGCTAGGAAGGTCAAATTGACCTGAAATTTTACCAACAATTAGATAAGATATAGATCTAAAACTTTCATGAAGAACACCACCCCAAATTATGCCATTAACCCATTCAAATTATTGAGCAAAGTTGAGTTACCAAACCTGCAACTCTGCAGAATTTATATTGAGCAGTAATGTTTGAAGGGTTATAACTCTCTCTAGAAAACTCGGATTTAGGTGATTCTTAAACCGATGGAAACCTAAGACATAGTAGAACATTTCATATGAAGAAAGTTAGACCAAATTATGGACTTAACTTGATCAAATCACTGAACAAAGTTGGATCAAAATCTGCTAGAACCCAAAATCTCAGCATAAATAGTGCACGTAAACAGTAATTTTATTTTGACTATAACTTGAGCTACAAAACTCCAATTGGGGTGATCCAAAAATGAGAATACACTTAAGACAATAAGGAACATTTTCTATGAAGGAAGTTTTGCCAAATTCCAACAGTAGATTGACCAATGGAATAGTGCAACTTATAACTCCAAAACCGAAAATTTGCAATTTTGCCTAAACGACCTAAGCTTTGAGTAAACGACCAAAACCAACAAGTTTAGTGACCAAAATGTGGTATGTGGGTGAAATTGGAGTTCTCATACCTATTAAGCCTTAGAAAGTCAACTATTTGACTTGAATAGTGCAATGAATAGTAACCCGAAACACAAAATTTCAAGAACGTCGAAATTAGCACGTTAGAGCTAGGTATAAGTGAAGTTAAATTTATTTGTGGATTTATGTTAAATAATGGTACTGAAACACTATAAAATTGTGTGTTTCAGTGGAAAATGATACCAGGACAGAACCCGAGGAGTCGAGTTAAGGCCAAAAGGCGACTCATTTGAGGTTTGTGCACAACATTTCCATGCTTTAAAATTCATTGATAAAGTGAACGAAATATATATTTTACTTGTGCTTTGGAATTGTTGAAAGTTTATTTGTGACATTGTTTATGATGTTTTGATTTAAACTGTGAAAGTTATTGTGTATATTTGAAATAGCAATGTTTAGCAAATTGTTAAGATAAGTTTTGAAACCACAGTATCATGACCATATATTTGAACACCTCACTAGCACGACTAGTAGGGGTAATTAGTTTCGAATTTTGATTCCTTCTCTGGAGAAGTGTTGAGGTGTGCCGGTAGATGAGGATGTGAATGGATATCCATATATTTGAGCTAGCTAGCCTTGTGATGTGATTTCTCTTAGCCTCTGGCTATTGAGATTCTATTTGTTTCGAATGACATTATCTAACTGTGGGTTTTATGAAATGTGTTTTGATACTTCGAAATGAACGTGGTTTGCATTAAAATCTCATAATTCATGTTTTGTGTTTAATGCTCATGTTTAGTCAAATTTTTGAATAAATGTGATTTTATTTTGCATAAAGATTATTTTAGTATGTTATGTACCACTGAGTCCTAGTACTCAGCGATAGCTTCTATTGCTGTCGCAGATACAGAGACTAGAGGAGCAGCAGACTGAGCTGCTGAGGTGTGAGGAGTCATCAGCTTGAAGTCTTCGGGTATATTTTATACCCTAACTGTAAATATTTCTTTTGATGTATATATTGCACATAAATGTATGGACATGTAAAAATGGGTCTTGAGCAATTTGTATAAAATTTGTATAAAGTTATAAAATATATTGTAGTTTGAAATTCTCTTAATGTAAATTTTGTGATGATCTATTTAAATTGTTTTATTTCTAATGAAATATGAATGGAACTATTTTATTTAATTTGAATGAAATGGATTGTTAGTATTTTGATGATCATTGGATACTGGATTTGAAATTGAAGGTTGATAAATGTGTTGAGAAATTGTTTGAGATTGAGTTTGAAATTGATGCAGTTGTTGAGAAAATTTTTAGAAGTGCTTTTTACAAGTATTTGAAGAACTGTTTTCTCAAAATACGTAGGAACTCACAAAATTTTTATAAAATTTGCGGAAAAATAAAATGGGCTAAAATTTCCAACTAGCTTTCAACTTAATTACATGTTTAAAATACTTATTAGAAATGCTCACCACTTATCAAAAATAAGAAAATTGTTTTAAAATCCCTTGTAGGGTACTTAATGAGTTATCGGTAGGTGAAGTTCGGTAGTTCATTAGGTATTCTATGGGATCATGTTATGCCTTACAGAGGGGTAAGGTGTGACATGTTTTAGTGGTATCAGAGCAAATTTTTGAAGTATGTTTTAACCTATAAATTTGTGTCTTTCTTGTTAAGTACAACTGCTCAATGTCCATAATTATTACATACAGTGCATTACATCATGAATATGAACTAACGGAGGGAAATCTCCTTGTGTTACTTGTTCAGGAGATACCCTACTCTAGACTGTTATGGAAGAAGGTGATCGGTCAGTTGAGCAGTCTGTTGAAGCTGAGGCACAAGAAGAAGCCCCAGCTTTACCGAATGTCAGTGGGTCGTGACACGACCCCACAAATGCCGCAGCGATTCCTGCACAATTAAAGATGGTGCAATGTTTGACAAATGGTCGGGGTATCGCTCAAGCTCCACCACAACCACCTGTGGCACAACCACTGCCTCCAGCCAGACAATATGATAAATTATTGAAGTATGGGGCTGCAGAATTTAAGGGTACAGTGGACCCTTTAGAGGCAGAGCAATGGCTTGAAAGAATGGACAGAGTATTTAAGAAGTTGCACTGCAAAGATGAGCTGAAGTTTGAATATTCTGTGTCACTACTACAAGGGGATGCGTATGATTGGTGGAAGACCATCCCCTACAGCTTAGCTGAACCACCAGTGTTGACCTGGGATGACTTCATCAGAGAATTCAGACAGAAATACATCCCAGATGCATATGTTGACCAGAAACTGCAAGAATTTTTAAGTCTGAAACAAGGAAACCGATCGGTGGCAGAGTATGAGAGGGAGTTCTCACTTTGAGTCAATATGCGGGGAGTCTCCTTACTACCAGCAAGGCAAGATGCAAGAGATTTGAGACGGGTTTGAAGCCCAGCATAAGGATGCAAGTTGTGGGATTCCGACACAGCAACTTTTCAGAGCTTGTGTCTCAAGCACTTGAGTTGGAAAGAATAGAATCAGAAGCAACCCCAGTGAAAGAAAAATCAGAAAAAGCTGAGAAATCAGAAAAAGACAAGGGGGAAAAATCAGTTGAACAGAGTTCTGGTGCTACCTCTGGAAAGAGAAAGAAGTTTAGTGGACCCAGCAGGGGTCGAGGTGGAAGATTTGGTAGAGGCAGATTTTGCAGGCAGAGACCCCTAGGTGCAGTCGTGATCGGCGAGGGTTCATATTCTGCCCGCCCCTGTGAGACTTGTGGCAAGATTCATGGGGGGGAGTGCTACTGGGCCATTGGAGCCTGCTTTAATTGCGGAGGCAAGGGCCATATAGCTAAAGACTGTACTAGTGCTCCGAGATATAGTCCAGCTCCTACTACTGCCGAGGGATCTATTCAGAGTCCTGCTCTCAGAGGTTCACAGTCAGTTGGCAGAGGAAGAGGTAGAGGTAGAGGCACTACTTCAGGCAGTCAGGGCATAGTTGGTCAGTCAGGACAAGGAAGTGCTTCAACCAGAATCTACACAATGAGACAGCGAGAAGAGGCTGAGACTTCTGATGTGGTAGCTGGTACATTCTCTATCTCTGATCAAGAAGTATTTGTGTTGTTTGATCCGGGTTCAACCCATTCATATGTTAGTGCTAGCATAGTTAGTTCACTTGCTGTTCCATGTGTGCAAATGGATTTTGAAGTGCTAGTAACTAGTCCGTTAGGACAAGAGGTCCGGGTCAACAGAATTTATAGAGACTGTCCTTTGGTGATCCAAGGACATGTTTTCCCGTCAGACTTGATTGAAATGCCCTTCAAAGAGTATGATATCATCTTGGGCATGGATTGGTTAGCCAGGCATCATGCCATGATTGGTATCAGATCAAGACAGTCATTTTTGGTCTCCCTTTATACGGTGATGTGGTAATACACGGGGAGAGGCATTTACTGCCATCAAACATCATTTCAGCTGCATTAGCAAGAAGGATGATCAGAAAGGGGTGTGAAGCATACTTAGCACATGTGATAGACACCCAAGTGGGGAGTCCAGCACTAAGGGACATCCCTACTGTATGTGATTTTTCGGATGTGTTTCCTGATGAACTGCCAGGATTACCTCTAGAAAGAGAGGTGCAGTTTGAGATTGATGTTATGCCTGGTGTGGACCCAATCTCCATAACACCATATAGAATGGCACCTGCAGAATTAAAAGAGTTGAAAGTACAATTGCAAGAGTTGCTTGACAAGGGCTTTATCCACCCTAGTGTGTCACCTTGGGGAGCGCCAGTGTTGTTTGTAAAGAAGAAAGATGGCACTCTCCGGTTATGCATTGACTATCAACAGTTGAATAAGGTGACAATAAAGAACAGATATCCATTGCCCCGTATTGATGACTTATTTGATCAATTGAGGGGTGCAGCTGTGTTCTCCAAAATTGACCTGAGATCAGGTTATTATCAGCTGAAAGTACAAGAGCAGAGTATTGCTAAAACTGCCTTCAGAACCCGTTATGGCCATTATGAGTTTTTGGTTATGCCATTCGGGTTAACTAATGCTCCAGCTGCTTTTATGGATCTGATGAACACTATCTTCATACCATACCTCGACCAGTTTGTTGTGGTATTCATAGATGATATATTGGTCTATTCGAGGAATGCAGAAGAGCATGATAGACATCTGCGGATTGTACTGCAGACTTTGAGGGAGAAACAACTATATGCAAAATTGTCGAAGTGTGAATTTTGGCTGGAGGAGATATCTTTCTTGGGGCATGTAGTATCAGAAGAGGGCATTCAAATGTAACGGTCCGGCCCACTAGTGATATTATGTCCGCTCAGCCCTCCTCACCTTTTTTTAAAACGCGTACTACTAGGAGTTTACGAACACTTATATTACCCAAAATCTCTCTTCTCGTTTTTTGTCGATTTGATTTGCTTTAGGTGTTACAATCCACCCCCCTTTATGGACTCGTTCCGCTCTTTTTGCCCCACCATCATTCATTTGCACGCGAGCGACAACGATACACCACCACAACAAATGTAACCCCCGCCCATATTATTTATTGTCCGCTTCCTCGCCTCTCAAAAAAAGCGTTAACCAAATAATAATACCAACCACCCCACCAAAATTCTCCAACTTCTTGATTTTTTTTTTGATTGGATTGGTAATAGGTAGATCCAAATAAGATTGAAGCTGTCCTTAATTGGAGGCCACCCAGAAATGTTACAGAAATTCGTAGTTTTCTGGGTTTAGCTGGATACTACCGTAGATTTGTGAAGGGATTCTCCATGTTGACATCTCCATTGACCAAGCTGCTTAGAAAAGATATAAAATTTCAGTGGACGGATAAATGCCAACAGAGTTTTGATGAATTGAAGAGATGTTTGTGAGGCTCAGTCCGACTTTACCCACACCGGTAAAGAATATAAAGTTCTGCGATGCTTCTCACAACGGGTTAGGTTGTGTGTTGATGCAAGATCGAAATGTCATTGCCTATGCATCACGCCAGCTAAAACCGCATGAGAGGAATTATCCGACACATGATTTGGAGCTTGCAGCTATCATGTTTGCTCTTAAGATTTGGAGACACTATTTATATGGGGAAAAGTGTTACATCTATATAGATCATAAGAGTTTGAAGTATTTGGGCACCCAGAAAGAGCTGAATTTGAGACAAAGGAGATGGTTAGAGTTGATAAAAGACTACGATTGTCTGATAGACTATCAGCCAGGGAAAGCTAATGTTGTGGCTGACGCCCTAAGTCGCAAGACTATGGTAAGTCTACGGGTTACTCCTTTGTCTTTGGTACATGAGTTGAGATCATTGCATGCCAGCTTAGAGATTAATGATGATGGGCAGACAGCAGTTGCATGGCATGTACAGCCAGTGTTGATTGATCATATTAGAATGGCTGCTCGTAATGATCGGTATCGTAGTCGATGGAAGAAGTCCAACAGGGCAAGAAACCAGAATTCTCAATCAGAGATGACAGTCTACTGCTACACCAGGGCAGAATATGTGTTCCCAATGAAGTTGAATTGAGGAAGATCATTTTGAAGGAAGCACATGAGTCTCATTTTGCCATGCACCCTGGTGGCACAAAAATGTATAGGGGGCTAAAGGAGCATTACTGGTGGATGGGTATGAAAGGAGATGTGGCAGAGTTTGTATCCAAATGCCTAACTTGTCAACAAGTAAAGGTAGAGCATCAAGTACCCACTGGGTTGTTACATCCACTACCAGTGCCCGAATGGAAATGGGAAAGAATAACGATGGATTTTGTGATGAGACTTCCGAGGACACAAAAGAGTCATGATGCAGTATGGGTCATTGTCGACAGACTAACTAAGTCTGCTCATTTTCTGCCAGTCCGGATGGATTATAGTTTGGAAAGATTGGCCAAGGTATACATCGATGAGATTGTGAGGCGCATGGAGTGCCGGTATCTATCGTGTCGACAGATCCTAGGTTCACTTCTAGATTAGGGTAGTCTTGAGAGAGCCCTAGGAACTAGATTGAACTTCAAGATCGCATTCCACCCGCAGACGGATGGCCATGCGAGAGGGTAATTCAGATCTTGGAGGACATGCTACGGGCTTGTGTGATTGAGTTTGAGGGCAGTTGGGATACACACTTGCCTTTGATTGAGTTTGCTTACAACAACAGCTATCAATCAAGCATTGGGATGTCTCCATATGAAGCTTTGTATGGCAGAAAGTGTAGAACCACGTTGTGTTGGGATGACGTGGGTGAAAGAAAGATGATTGGACCCGAAATTGTTCAGCAAACTGAGGAGAAGATCAGGGTGATCAGAGGTCGACTTAAGACTGCATCAGACCGTCAAAAGTCCTACATTGATATGAAGAGAAGAGATATTCAGTATGCAGTGGGTGACAGAGTTTTTCTCAAGGTTTCTCCTTGGAAGAGAATTATGAGATTCGGCAGAAAGGGGAAACTAAGTCCTCGTTTTATTGGGCCATATGAGATTCTGGAAAGAGTGGGTCCTTTGGCATATCGGTTGGCACTACCTCCAGAGTTGGAAAAGATACATAATGTCTTCCATGTGTCTATGTTGAGGAGGTACCGATCAGACCCATCTCATGTATTACCAGTAGAGGAAATTGAAGTGAATCCAGACCTCACATATGAAGAAGAGCCCATACAAATTCTGGCTTATGAGGTGAAGCAGCTACGGAACAAGCAGATACCATTGGTAAAAAGTGCTGTGGAACCATCATTCGGGCCAGGAGGCTACTTGGGAACGAGAGGAGGACATGAGGAGATAGCACCCACAGCTGTTCAGAGATTGATACCAGGTGAAATTTCGAGATGAAATTTATTTTAAGGGGGGGAGAATTGTAACACTTCGTTTGCATAGCCTGGTAGATTTCACTGTTCCGGTGACCGGTGTCGGTCCGGACAATTAGGGGGATTATAACCATACTTAAGACAACTAGAAAAACCATAAACACCAATAATTAGTGATTGCCAATTAGTTAAGTATAAATAAGAAAAACAGAACATAAGAAGTTAAACGAGCCGAGAGTCACAGCGATGGGTGACCTTATCGGGAACGAATGCGAAGTCATTTTAAACTCAAATTTCGAACCGTAAAAAGTGACGCTGCGGTCCTTAAGACCCTTATGAACACAGTGGAAAAGAGAAAATCACGAAAAATAACTGTTAAGCCAGTCAAATAATTAGGTCAGGGAGCCGGAAGAAATATGGAATTATTTACAAACCGGAATGAACCAGCGAGGGGCAATTTGGTCAATTGACCCCGAGAGCTGACTCCTGACCTAACTGTCAAATAAAATCGGAGAAAAGAAAATTTCGGAATCGAGAATTAAATTAAAGAACTAATAGAAAAAAAATAAATAGAAAAAAAAAAAAAGAAGTTAGAAAAGTCAAAGGTGATGACATCATGAATGATGTCATAAAAGATTAATTAACTTATTTTATTAAATTGGGATTTTTGGTCTTCAAAAGGGGATAAGATTAAAGAAAATAAAACAAAAAAAAAATAGAAAAGTCTTCTTCTTCTCCCTTGTTGCCGCCCCATCTCCTCCATAAGCTCCCATGAAAAATCTTTCCTTAAGCTTATATTAAGCTTGATTTTCTTTACCCAATCAATATAACTCCCACCTAAAAACTTCATTCTTGCATCTTGAAAAGTATAGAAAGGAAGAATAGAGGAAAGAAAAAGTGTGAAGTTGGAACAAAAAGTGAAGATCAAAGGCTTCACCTAAGGTTGGTATTCTAACCTTCAATTTCTATTTTAAGTGCATGCTTATTACTTAAAATGAGCTTAGAATTCATTAAATGAAGTGAAAATATGGGGGAAGGACTATTAGTGAATTTTCAGCCAGCCTAAGGGAGTATGAATTGCATGAATTCAAAGGGTTTGAATGAGTATAAAAACCTTAATTAGTTGAATGATGATAGTTTAGAACTTTGAAATTGTTAATGGTAACAAAGTTGTGAGTTTAGGGTTTGAATGTTAGGGTTTGTGAACCAAATTTTGGAGAAATGCATAAATGATATCTTTGACCAATTGTGGACTGAAAAATGGTCAATAATGACCAAAGGAAATGTATGGGAATTTTTAGAATGGAAGACAAATTCGTAGGTCAATTGGTCATGCTGCTGGCAGCATGACCAAACCCACTTTGAAGGACCAAAACTCAAATTTTACAAGTCCAATTGATATGCCACCAATTGGGGATGAAAATAGACATAAAATAGCACAATTTTCATTAAGGAACCATGGCCAAAAACTGACTAAAACTTAGTGAAACAATTGACCAAAGTGAAATGAGAGCAGGCTGCCACTGCACCAAACTGACCAAATGAACAGTAACTGTTCATTTGGTCATAACTCGAGCTAGGAAGGTCAAATTGACCTGAAATTTTACCAGAAATTAGATAAGATATAGATCTAAAACTTTCATGAAGAACACCATCCCAAATTATGCCATTAACCTATTCAAATTATTGAGAAAATTTGAGTTACCAAACCTGCAACTCTACAGAATTTATATTGAGTAGTAATGTTTGAAGGGTTATAACTCTCTCTAGAAAACTCGGATTTAGGTGATTCTTAAACCGATGGAAACCTAAGACATAGTAGAACATTTCATATGAAGAAAGTTAGACCAAATTATGGACTTAACTTGATCAAATCACTGAACAAAGTTGGATCAAAATCTGCCAGAACCCAAAATCTCAGCATGAACAGTGTACGTGAACAGTAATCTTATTTTGACTATAACTTGAGCTAAAAAACTCCAATTGGGGTGATCCAAAAATGAGAATACACTTAAGACAATAAAGAACATTTTCTATGAAGGAAGTTTTGCCAAATTCCAACAGTAGATTGACCAATGGAATAGTGCAACTTAGAACTCCAAAACCGAAAATTTGCAATTTTGCCTAAACGACCTAAGCTTTGAGTAAACGACCAAAACCAACAAGTTTAGTGACCAAAATGTGGTATGTGGGTGAAGTTGGAGTTCCCATACCTATTAAGCCTTAGAAAGTCAACTATTTAACTTGAATAGTGTAGTGAATAGTAACCCGAAACACAAAATTTCAAGAACATCAAAATTAGCACGTTAGAGCTAGGTATAAGTGAAGTTAAATTTATTTGTGGATTTATGTTAAATTATTGTACTGAAACACTATAAAATTGTGTGTTTCAGTGGAAAAGGATACCGGGACAGAACCCGAGGAGTCAAGTTAAGGCCAAAAGGCGACTCATTTGAGATTTGTGCACAACATCTCCATGCTTTAAAATTCATTGATAAAGTGAACGAAATATATATTTTACTTGTGCTTTGGAATTGTTGAAAGTTTATTTGTGACATTGTTTATGATGTTTTGATTTAAACTGTGAAAGTTATTGTGTATATTTGAAATAGCAATGTTTAGCAAATTGTTAAGATAAGTTTTGAAACCACAGTATCATGACCATATATTTGAACACCTCACTAGCACGACTAGTAGGGGTAATTAGTTTCGAATTTTGATTCCTTCTCTGGAGAAGTGTTGAGGTGTGCCGGTAGATGAGGATGTGAATGGATATCCATATATTTGAGCTAGCTAGCCTTGTGATGTGATTTCTCTTAGCCTCTGGCTATTGAGATTCTATTTGTTTCGAATGGCATTATCTAACTGTGGGTTTTATGAAATGTGTTTTGATACTTCGAAATGAACGTGGTTTGCATTAAAATCTCATAATTCATGTTTTGTGTTTAATGCTCATGTTTAGTCAAATTTTTGAATAAATGTGATTTTATTTTGCATAAAGATTATTTTAGTATGTTGTGCACCACTGAGTCCTAGTACTCAGCGATAGCTTCTATTGCTGTCGCAGATACAGAGACTAGAGGAGCAGCAGACTGAGCTGCTGAGGTGTGAGGAGTCATCAGCTTGAAGTCTTCGGGTATATTTTATACCATAATTGTAAATATTTCTTTTGATGTATATATTGCACATAAATGTATGGACATGTAAAAATGGGTCTTGAGCAGTTTGTATAAAATTTGTATAAAGTTGTAAAATATATTGTAGTTTGAAATTCTCTTAATGTAAATTTTGTGATGATCTATTTAAATTGTTTTGTTTCTAATGAAATATGAATGGAACTATTTTATTTAATTTGAATGAAATGGATTGTTAGTATTTTGATGATCATTGGATACTGGATTTGAAATTGAAGGTTGATAAATGTGTTGAGAAATTGTTTGAGATTGAGTTTGAAATTGATGCAGTTGTTGAGAAAATTTTTAGAAGTGCTTTTTACAGGTATTTGAAGAACTGTTTTCTCAAAATACAGAGGGAACTCTGTCAAAATTTTTATAAAATTTGCGAAAAAATAAAATGGGCTAAAATTTCCAACTAGCTTTCAACTTAATTACATGTTTAAAATACTTATTAGAAATGCTCACCACTTATCAAAAATAAGAAAATTGTTTTAAAATCTCTTGTAGGGTACTTAATGAGTTATCGGTAGATAAAGTTCGATAGTTCATTAGTTATTCTACGGGATCATGTTATGCCTTACAGAGGGGTAAGGTGTAACATGTATCCTGTCATTGAATCACTTATGCCCATTTGTTTACCTTTAGAAAAAAAAATAGACTCACTCAATTATATATATATATAATTTTTATTTATATATATTATATAATAATAATAATTAACATTTAAATTAATAATTATTCTATTTATTATTTTAGCAATTGACATATAAGATATATAATATATGAAAAATCTAGTACACTGATTAGTTTGTTGGCCAGTGGAATTGGTGTTAAATTAACTGTTACAATTACAAGTGCTAAAGAGTATTTTATACAATAAAAATCATAAAAGGCTCAATTATATAATCAAGTGAAAGATCAATTTTTAAATGATTATTTAATTATATATATGAAAAGATATTTTTAATAGCATAAATAATTAAATAATGCTTTTAAAAAATAAAAATTCTTGAAAGACAATTGGGATTTTAATATTATAGTGAGAAGTTTTTATTTTATGAAATTATTTTTTTACTGGATAGTGTTGTTATATATTTATATATATTATTATATTTTTTTTCAATAGATAGTTTATTATTATATATAATATTTTTTATTATTATATATAATATTTTTTTTCTTTAAATTAAATAAAATAAAATTTTATTGGCCCGATAAATTTACAGGCTCTGCCCCTCTTTACACGTAAGGTCAAGATGTGAGGTGCTTTACTTCATGAAACAATTTCATAAAAATGGCCAACCAAATAAGTTTCATCGGACACTTCCTAAGGAATTTGAAGTTTCTTAGCTAACTTTTCCCTAAACAAACAATACCCTAAACTTTATTGGTTAGTCAAGAATCGGAACAATGGCTTCATTTCACTACTAATCTCTTCAAAAGCTGTCACTTCTCTCTCTCTCTCTATATATATATATAATTTAATTTTTGAGGTTTGATAAACTTACAATTTGATCCACGTCAATAAATTTTATTATGTTACTGTTAATGTAATAAAAATAATTAAAATACTATTATCTTTATTTTTAATATTAAACAATTTATCCCTACAATTTTATTTTTTTAATAATTTAATCTCTAAAACTTTATTTTATTTAGTCCACATTTTTTTAAAATATAAGTTCCATTAAATTAAAAAAATTTTAAATTTAAATTATAAAAATATAAATTAATTACTTTAAAATTCTTAAAAATTTTGATTAATTACAAAACCATCCAAATATTTTATAAATTATCCTTAAATATTATAACTATTTATAAATAATCCTTTATAATTTTGTAAAATTATATATATATATATATATATAATATTTTCATATATTATATTATTATGTATACAAAAAAAATTATATATGAATATCAATGCAAATTGTTGTTAAAATTGAACTCCAAGAACTAAATTACTTTTATATTTTTACTAAATTTAATAAAAAATTAACAATAATCCTAACGATAAGGATAAACTTGTAAATTTATTGAAACATCAATGATAAAATTACTTAATTTTATTACCAATAAAATAAAATCTCATGATTAATTAAAATAATTATTTTTACTATAATTAATAATAACTTAATTAAAACTCTAACAGTATAAATTAATTTATAAATTTTATCAAATCTCAGAAATTAAATTACATTATTTTTAAAATACAAAACATTAAATTATAAATTTTATCAAACTTTAAAAACTAAATTATAATTTACCTTTAATTTTTTTCATTCACATGCTTAGGTTTTAGAACAATGAGCCAATATTTGTAAGTATTTGGATTAATACATGCAGTAAAGCAGATTATAGATTAAGTAGTGAGACCAGTAGGATATATAGAAACAATACAAATAAATATAACACCATCTCGAATGAGCACAAAGGGATCCATTGAGAAACCAAACATATGGTAATTATCTCCAGCCGCACAACCCAATCCCAAATCATTTTATGACTCAAAAAAGAATCAGCATTCAACACAGAAGATATCAGTGATGTTAAACGGCTTCCAACCTACACATCCAATCCCATTTACTAATAATCAAAAAATATATTTAGAAGAATCCGTAAGCAAAGTAGCCAAACTCTCTGCACAAGCTGTAGATTTTCCAACTCAAGGTAAACCTGTTTCTTTGCTTTAGCTTTCTGGAGGAGCAGGAGCAGGAGCAGGAGCTGGAGCTGGAGCTGGGGCCTTCAAAAGTGGTTGGAGTGCCTTCACAACTATGCTCATATTTGGCCTGAACTCAGCTTCATATTGCACACATAATGCAGCTACAGCTGCCAGCTGCAAAAAGCCAATCACAATATTGCTTACAAAATGCATCTACATGCCAGAGAGAGGAGAAATTAATGCATTAATCCTTGTGTACATGGCTTATACGAGAGAGATGGTACCTTGGCCACTCCTTTAGGAGGATAATCTCCCTTCAACTTTGGATCCACACATTGCTTAACTTTGTCCTCACTTAGTCTTGGAGTAGCCTAACAAAAAGCAAGTTTGTAGTCAGACTATATCCAACATGAGAAAAAGAATAGAAAGATGATAAAACGAAGATATATGATAATATTGTAAAGTGAAAACCAAGGCATAAAAACTCACCCAAGTGACAAGACTCTGCTGTCCTCGTGGCATCGTGTGATCAACAGGTTTCCTCCCAGTTAAAAGTTCCAGAAGAACCACCCCAAAACTATAAACATCACTCTTCTGTGTCAATTGTCCAGTCATTGCGTACCTGTAGAGCAGTTAGAAAAATACACAACAGTTATATTGCTACAAAACAAATGATACTTGTAATGATCTGAGAAGATAAGAAATAAAGATGTTAATAAGTTGATAATTTCAATATATATGGGTGCATATACAGAAGAAAATAACTTCCAATGGATGGAATTACTAGAATCTTATACAACAGAGCAGAAGTTTCACAGCTTTCAAAAATCCTTCCCAGAGATCACAAGCATCATGTCACACCCATTTCCCATAAAAGGACAAATAAAATCATAAAAAAAAAGGTAGAAAGAGAAGATAGTGGCAAAATGGAGAGGTGCATATTTTTAAGAAAGCACAAGTTTCAATAAGAAGTGCCGGTGTGAATAAACAAAGTAACTGTACACAAAAGAGCAGTTAAGAGATCAAAGTAATTCACAGAAAATCCTCCTACAAACTACATTCCAAATCCAAACACATGTCAAATGAAGAAAGTTGAATCTTTAATAATATACTATTTCTTCCAATGAGCCATTACAAGAAAATTGTAGGAACTGCATTCTTCAACCAGGTCCTCATACTTAAAACAAGTGGACTTCAGACACTAATTGCCAACTAATAAAGGTTTAGGAAAACAGCTGAAGACTTAAAAATTAAAACACGAAGGTTTCAAATACACCCTAAAAATCAATGTAAACGCTGTATACAGCACAAAATTGAACTTCCAATTCCGGAAATTTGAACTAGGTATTATATAAATGCTTATCTTCTATATTCAATATGAAATCCAATAGATAATAACTTAAGTCCAAATGCAAGCACATAAAACGCCATAAAAGCAGAATTGGGATTATTTTCTGGAACAATTCTACTGAAAATTGGGATACTTCACACTCAAGGACATGACACTTGCCACTCAAGTTCAAAACTCAGAAGCATTTTCAAGAAATTTACATACAATGGCTATTTTCATGATTAATCACTTTCTATAGCTAAAATGAGAACTCAGATAACAGATTGGCTTAAAAATTTTGATGTTAAAATTACAAATTCAACAATACACACACTTAAGAGTAAGACCACGTCTGCTATAATTCTGGACACTTTCCATGTCCAAACATGACTTTGAATCCTAGTTCTCTGTTCATTAAAATATTAACTAACTGATGCAACTTATCTCAATCAAGTTGATGATAAAATTTATCTTGCCCATGTAGACAAAATCAATTCATGTAAAAGACACTCATAAACTCAATTTCCATAACCATGTTTTTTCTGCAATTTTGCAACACATAGTAACCAGTTGGCGTATGTGTATATATGCACAATTGCACATACATAAAATAAATAAATAAATAAACAAATAACAGACAAGATTATGCACATAAAAAAGAAAACTCTCAAGCATGACAATGACCAAATAAACAGAAAAAAAGTGTTTCAGAAGCATTACTCTGGAGCATGATAACCAAAGGTTCCCAAAACACGAGTAGAATGAAGGCGAGCAGCCATGTCAGGAGCCTGATTTGAAAGATTAAAATCTGCAATCTTGGCTTTGAAGTCCTCAAATAGAAGCACATTGCTTGATCTGATATCTCTGTGTATTATAGGTGGTTGTACCTTCTCATGCAAGTATTCCAAACCCCTTGCTGCATCAACGGCAATTCTCACACGCTGCATCCAGTCAAGAGTAGGACCTGGTTGTGCCCCTTGAACTCCTTTTCTACCTGTCATTGCAAATATAAGGAAAGTTAACCAATCATTTTTTTCCCAATGGAAATTCGCTGTTAGGTGATAGTCATGTAAATGAGAAGTACACAAGATGCTCTCACACCATGCAATATGTCATGGAGAGAACCCATTGTTGCAAATTCATAAGCAAGCACTCGAAGATTTCCTTCCACACAGTAACCAAGCAGCTCAACAACATTTTCATGCTTCAATTTTGAAACCATGGAAACCTGAAATCAAAGAATATATATAATCAGGAATCTTAAGAGTTAAGAGAGACATGAGATAGAATCATAATTAGGACTAAATAATCAAATATATCCTTTTCTACCAAAATTGCTGACATACCTGAGTCAAAAATTCAACATTTGATTCTTGCTCAGATGCTGTATCAAGTTTTTTTACCGCAACAGCTTTCCCATTATCTAAGTTAGCATAATATACTCTTCCATACGATCCTTCACCAATCAATGCCTTTGAACCGAAATTGTCAGTCTTCTCTTTCAGTTCATCTAAAGACAACGCAGGCAATTCAATTGGAGGTGCTTCCTTCTGAACTTCAGCTTTGACAGTAGCTGATACCTTCGAGCCTTTCACAGGGTTCCCTAATATTGAAAGAAGGAAATAAGCCAAATTTACCAATTCAGAAGATCAGGCATAATCTACAATAATTCAAAATTGAGACGAAGTAGCACACATTCAATCATTATCAAACATAACATGACGTTGGCCTTCATTTCCCATTATTTATTTTGAAGACTACCAAGAAATGATATCAATTGCTTTCTTTTGCTTTTGGTTTTTTTTTTTTAAGGTAAAATGGCAAAACCAGATATTAATTCCATAAAATAGCTATGTACCAACAAGCAATCTAATAACTCATTTGGCAGCACTTCCTTTTGCCAAGTTACATTTGAATTGTATTCATTTCAGTTGTAAAATCCAATTCACACCTCTAAGCCTAAATGTTGTGAAATTAGAATAACGCCTAAACATTCCATTTGGGAGAATTTAATTGAATTGAATTCTTGCATTCTGGGGTTACCAAACAGGCTAAAAATGATTTAGCAATTGGCAGTGGAGTAACAAGACAAAGACAGCATTGGTAAGTAACATTTTAGAATTGCAAACACATGCAATGGCAGTGGTAATTCAAATGTGAAGGGGGGCAGGAATAGTGTTATATAATCGATATTGTGTATTCAAAGATGGACAAACCCAGTTGTGGGATCAAACAGTTACTATCAATCCTCAAGTCTTGGGAATGTTTACATAATTCTGACTACAATGAAGAAACACTTACTAAAAACATGTTCCCCAACTTCATACAAAGTTCCTACGATTTAATTTTAATATGTTTTCTCTCACATATCATTGAAGATGACAATTCCATTCATAATTTCAGCTTCCGAACAATTTTATTTCTGCAATAAGCAGTAAAGCAGGAAAGTGAACTACACATGTTACAAGCTTGATGAACACTGATAAGCCTTGGATAGACCTAACCATCAATTTTATTAGAAAACTTGCATAGTATAAGATTGAGAAATATACCATCTGTGTAGCTTTTTGGGCTTCTTAGTTGCTCATTTTCGTGTGATGGATATGATTCTTCTACTTGACATGTACAACAGAGCCACCTGCGCATCTTGTCTCTCTTCCTCAAAGCTGAATCGTCTACAGCACCTGTTTTATCCAATAGATAGTATCCAGGGGAAGGTGCATGTGCCTACATATACCCATAAAATATTCATGGTAAATTCAACATCAAAACCTAATAATTGAATCTTCAAATCAAAAAGATAATTCAGGAATTAACAAACTATAATCCACAATATTTTTAATCAAATCCAGTCATTTAAATTAAAACATAGGCATAAAGGAATAAACACCAATAATCCCATTAGTAAATATCCTGGAAATGATAAGGGCAGCTTTTCTATAAAATGCTGCAATTACCAAACAACACAACGTAAAATCATATTTAGCTTGCTTGATTGAATGACATGAAAAAGATTGCAACGGTACAAAAACTATCAAATAAAATGCAGAACACATTCATAATTACGTATTTTTGCTTTCCTTTCATCTATGAACAAAAATCCCATCAAAATGACGCAAATTAGAATCAACCCAATCAGCTATATTCACTACTGCCACTACTCATGCTTAATAAAACAAAGAAAAAGAAGAAAGAGAGACCCATTAATCCAATTGCTACAATTAATGGATCCAATTACAAATTCAATTGAAAAAAACAAAGAGAAAGAGAGACCCATCAATCCTCACCCCCAAATTGCGCTGATGATAATCGTCCTCCATTAAACAAATTCAAGATCACAAACAAATCAAGAAAAAGAACCCAAAAGTACAGCCAAAAACTGGAGAAAGAAAAGACTGAAAGAATAAAGAAAAAGAATGAAGAATCGAAAGAGAAACAATGAAAATGAAAGAATAGAAATGAAACGAAAGGTAAAGAGCGAAAGAGGGCCAAATTTAAAATAAAAAAAATGCAAAATGAAGATCGAAACCGAAATTACAGGAATAGACAAAATACCTGAGCTTTCTCTCTCTAACTCTCTGGCATGAAGCCTCAAAAATTGATGGTTTTGATGGGAAATTAGGTTAGAGAGAGAGAAAGAGGAAGGAAAGAGACAGATGGGATATAAGGGTTTGCTTTGGAAAGAATGAAAGACAAGGGAAAGACAGATATGCAACGCGCAAACAAGAGAACACTTATAACAGTATTCTATTCTATTCTTCCTTTTCCTTTCTCTCTCTCTACGTTCACTGCCCTTTCTCTCCCTTTTCTTTTTAATTTATAATTTAATAATAAATTTTACTTTATATTATATTTTAATTTTTAAATTTAATAAAATTAATTATTTAATATTAAGATTTTATATTATTATATTTTAATTTTTAAATTTAAAAAAATTAATTATTTAATTAATTTAATTTTAATGTATATAATAATTTAATTTTTTAATTTTAATATTTATAATAATTTTATTTATTAACAAATAATTAAATTATTTTGTATATTAAAATTATAAGAAATAAAATGTAAGATAATATAAAATTTAAGGATTAAATAATTAATTTTTAAAATTTAATATGTAAAATTTAAAAATTAAATAATTAATTTTTAAAATTTAAAAATTAAAATATAATATAAAGTGAAACATGAGTTTAAATTGTAAAATTTCATTTTTTTTTAATTCTTTTTTTTCTGAAATTAATTTTTAATTAAAAAGGCCCTTCACACTTATTTTAAAAATAAATTTTCATCATTGATATTTTAGGATGGCAAGTTGGCAACTAGTGAGATAATTTTAACATTTGTAACGAATTTTAAAATAGACACATTTTCAAATAATTATGAAGAAAATAATTATTTAATCTATCCATTTCAACCAAATTAAACATATAGCCTTAGTTAGCCACTTTATTTTTTTTCATTAATTTAAATTTATTTCAACTCATAATTATATAGTCTATTTATTTTTTAAATCTTAAACTATTTAGCTTCATAATAATAATTTTTCTCTCCATTAATATAACAAAGATTAAAAAGCAGATGAAATAATTATGTATTTTTAAAACAAAAGATCTAAATAAGTAGTTTCATTAAAATAAATAAATTAAATAATAATTTTCACATAATTATATATTTTCAAATATTCTAAAATTCAAATTTGATATATAAGTTTTCCCCATTAAATTCATTTATATAAATTATTATTTAAAAATTAAAAATTTAAATTATAAATAGACAAGTGTTTAAATATTATAGTAAAAGATTTAAATATTTTTATATAGATTATCATTAACGTATAATTATAAATTTAAAAGCACTCGAATGACATTAAAATATTTTTTAATTAAACTAAAATGAATATAAATAATAAATAATAAATTTTAATTGAGTTTTAGATGAGATTAAATAACAAATTTTTGATTGTGGTTGAGTTAATAGAGTAATATAATATTTCTATTCTATATTACTATTAATGAAAATATAAATTTTTTATAAGCAAAAATAGAAATATAAAATTTCTAGAGATAAAATTGAGTGAAATTAAGACATTAAAAATTTGAAAGTAATAAAATTTTACAATAATAATATTAAGGATAATTAATGTATAAAATTAAAAAAATAATTGACTTTTTTATTTATAATAATTTTGAGGTTTATAAATTAAATTTATAAGCTAAAAAAAATAAGTCCAAGATTTAATTTTTTATTTTAATGCTTATAAAACATATATTTATAAGTTAGAAAGTATTTTAATATATTATTTGAATTTAATTTTTAAAATTTTATCATAATTTCATTTAATATATTTTTTAATTATTTTAATAATAAATATATTTATAAATTTTTTTTTATTAAATACATTAATTATTTCTCAATCATTTATAAATATTTTTATTAAATATATAATTATTTAAAATTTTAAATAATTTTAAATTTAAATTAACTTAAAGTATTACGTACTTAAAATTTTATTTTTATAAGTTAAATTAAATATTTTTTAAATAAATTATGGGTAAAAATTTTTAATTTAGAAATTAATCAAACTAAAATATAAAACGAGTAATCATTGATTAGCAAAGACAGAGAGAGAGAATCCAAAGGCAGTACGAATTTGCCGTTTCGAGAAAAAGAAAAACCGTTGGGAGCAGTTATAGCTCTATCGATAATTATTAAAATAAAATATGAATTTAGTGTTATTATTATAAAATTAATTATTTAAATTCTTTATCATTTTTATTTTTATTTTTATTTTTGTTATAAATTTAATATTTTAATTCATGATACAATTATTATTGAAATTCAAAAAATAATTATTATATATTTCATTTATTTTATTAATAGTATAAAATTAAACTTATTAGGGTTTTAAATTTAAATTTTAATTGAAATTTAATGAAAAATTAAAATTTTTATTATGATAAATTTAATGGTTTTATTAATTTATGCTAACAATTAACAATTGAATCACTATTAAACTCACAAGGTTTAGCTAAATTATTATTATGCGAAAAATTATCTAATCTTTTTGGAATAAAAAAATAATAAATAACATAATTTATTTATTATAAAAAATATCATATTTTCCTAAATGTTTTGATTTTAATAAAAGGCGTGTGATCAATTATAATCAATTAATAGCCTATTTAATGTTACTGTTAAAATTATTATCGAAAAAATTATTTTTTTAAATATATTAAAATATTAAAAAATAATTAAAAATTAAATTTAATAAATTTTAGCAATAAAAATATTAAAATAATAAAATTATTTTTTAAAATTATTTTTTTAATAATATTTAAAATTATTATTTTATTAAAAAAACAATTTTAACATTTTAAACTCAATGCTAAACAGACACTAAATTATATGAATTTTCAAACTTTCAAAAAAAATGCAAAAGTTTATTCTGAATTCGTTAATTTTCTTTTTTTATTAGAAATAAATAAATAAATAAATAAATATATATATATATATATATATATATATATATATATATATATATTGACAAAATATTGTAAATATAATTATACCTACTCTTTTAAAAAAGAAATAAAAAAAGTTAGCTCTTCAGAAGAGGAAAGAAGAAAACAAACTTGGAATTAAGATAAAAAAAGTCCATAAAATGTTATTCTAAGCTTATGTTTAGTTGTAAGTAATGAAATATAATGTAATTAATCTTATAATTCAAGGAATATCTTAATATAATTTCCATTCTATTTTTATATTTAATTATAAAATAAAATATAAATAATATAATAATAATTTTTATTTTAATATTTATTTTATTTATAATAAGTAATAATAAAAGCTTAGAACTCTCTTAGTTTAAGACAGAGAAAGTTTCTCTCTTTTGGATTTTTGTTCTGGTCCTCTCAAATCGTCAAGTCTTGTTTACCTGTCGGCTTCCCTTGCGTTTAGCAGGGGAAGGCTTCGTTTTTCGGTTTTTGATCTGGCATTAAAGGAAAGTCCTTCCTCAATTGAGTTAGGGTGTATATAGTTGTTGGTTTGCATGCATGTTGATCTTCAATAAGAGGACATTTGTAGCAGTGCTTGTGTGCTGGGTATAGTTTGAGGGTTCTAAATAATTATAAAACAATTTTGAATATAAATTCAATAACAAAAACCGAAATAAAATAGCTAAAAGCTTTAAAAAAAAAAAAAAAACTTATATCAAGGACCGTTAGCAAATAATTTCTATAGCCAACCACAATTCTTTATATAGTGTCATAGCCATAGTGTTCAGAGTTAATGTATTATTTAATTCAGCCATTTTAATTTACTTATTCTCCACAACATATAATGCTCTGAATAATATTCTTTGATTTTTAATGTCCTTAAAATTCAATTGTATTAAAACATTGCAAAAATTATTTAAACGTATAAAATTAGAGATTTAGATCTACCGACTTGAAAAAAAAAATTAAAATAAAAATGAAACCTTACCATTAAGTCGGATAAATTTCAACAACTGTCCTTGAACTTATATAGTTGTAATACTACAGTCTTTTAACTTTAAAATATAACATAAAACCCCTTAAACTTTCAAATTTTGCACAGTAAAATCTCCTGACTTTCAATTACTGATTTTTCAGTTAGAAACTTATGTGAATAGCTCCCGCATAGCGTTTAATCAACATTTCTCTCTCATCTCTTATACAAAATGTAAAATTATTCTCTTTATGTATGAAAAATTATTCTGTCTATAGATAGAAGAAGGATTCAATTTACAAATGGCTTGAGAGAAAAAAAGAGAAATATTAACTAAGTTCTATGCTTGAACCGCCAAGTTAGCGTCTAACTAAAAAATTGATAATTGAAAATTAGAAGGATTTTACTGTACAAAATTTAAAAGTTGATGGGGTTTTATATTATATTTTTAAATTAAGAGACTATAATATTACAACTAGATAAATTTAGGGACTATCAAAATTTATCCTCATTAAGTCCAAAACATCGAATAACCTTAGAGGACTAAATTTTGAAATTTGAGTCTAGAAAATGAGTGCCACATGGCAAATAATCAGAAAGCGAGGTGTCAATATGTGTCAAGTACATGTTAATATTCCATTAACAAAATCCAATTTTAAACTAATCAAATTTTTAATTAATTTTAATTATATTAATTAAATCAAATTAAAATAAAAAGTATACTCCATCAGTTATCGATTATAATTAAATTAATTGAAAAAATATAACATATATTTTATATTATTAATTAATTAAATAAACATTAATAAAAGTAGAATTTTAATATTATTATTTATAGAAATAAGTTACAAATTGAATATCATTAATAAAATTATAAAGAGAGTAATTATAAATAATATATTATTAATAAAATATAATTAATATAACTTTAATTATTTTGGTTACCAAAATAAAGATAACCAAATCGATAATTAAAAATTAAAAATTTTTAGAATTATTAATTGAAAATTGAGTTGAATCAAATTCACTCTTATTAAAATAACTAAATTTTATTGATACAATTCAATTGTTTGATTATATTCAAATGATGTACATCCCTAGTATCAATGTTGTTGAGAAGGACTACCGAACATGATAATCTAGTGATTAACTTGGTGAGTTGACATTGTTTCATTCTGGTTCGACTTCCTGCACTAGTGATGATTAAATATTTTCTTTACTTAGAAGTGCAATGGAAGGCGATGACGAATTGTCTAATAGTTCATTTCATCAAATGTTACCTAGGAATTGATGGTAGGCCCCTTTTTTTTATGAGATTGAGTTAAATCCAAAAACTCAATCAATGGTTCCAGGCCTGAGATTTAAGGGGGATATCACATTCATAATTAGAAAGTCTTATTTTTTGCAATTAAAAAAAAAATTGCTGAAAGGCACTGCGTGACATGCGCTTACTGGATTATGTGCACTTCTGCATGTATGGAGGTTGAAAGCGTGTTGGTGGCTTCGTTAGGAACCATTCAACTCGTCTCACTGAGTAAAGCTTGTAGGTGTGTTTGTGTAGGAAAAAGGGATGTTTCATCAAATTTTTTTCTAAATAAAAAAAAAAAAAAACAAAAATAATAATAAATAACAAAAAAAAAAAAAAAAAAAAAAAAAAAAAAAAAATTTTCATTCGGTTCATCGATTTTAACTACTTCTTCATCAGGCTGTGTTCACAATGCAACTCAAATGCAGAAATTCGTGAAAACAAGCTACGAAAGTCGGTGAAATTAATCCATCAGTTTTGAATCAATTCAGTCCAAACAAAGCAGTGAAATCACAAAAGCAAAACATATTCTACCAAAAATAAGAAAAAAGAAAAGCAACAATGCTGCTGGCTTTTTCTGCCACAAAAAAAAAAAAATAAATAAAAGCAACAATGCAACAATCAGTGGAAAGTAACGAAGTTGTTGTCCTGGCTCTTTGTTGATCTGTGTAGACGCGATACTGCTCACAGATCCGGTCGCATGGTTGTCGTTGCGGTTCTTCTCGTTGATGGTGGCGCAATCTGGAAGCATTCTGAGTTTCTTTCACTGATTTCGATCTGCTGAAGGCGCAACTGGAGACACAATGCTACCAAGTTCATGGAGAAGTTAAGGGAGAAGAGTAATTTAGAGAAGAGGGTAGGATTGAAGAAGTTGACTATGAGAAGGATTAGTCGAAAGAACATAAGAAAATGAGAGAATGGAGAAGTTGTGAATCTTGGCTGTCTAGCTGAGTTTTGAAGTAGAGATTTTGAAAGGTGGGAGACACTGAATTGAGGGAGAAGCGTGAGGGCGAGGTTTCATTTTATATTAAATTAATTGAATCGAGTAAAAAATATTTTTTTTTTAAAATAATAATTAAAATTGAATTAATTAATTAAAAAATTAATTAAATTAATTCGATTCAATTAATTATTTATTTTTTAATTATTTAAATATAAAAATTAAAATTGATCTATGTGTAATATATATTTTAAAATTTCTATAACCTACTTTTATAAAAATTTTAACGTTAACAATGTTAAATTTAGGTTTATTTAACAGTTGAATTGCAAAATAAACCTTTGGCCTAAAAGAAAGTGTAGAATTCTACTAGACCCATGACTTGTTCAAATGTAGAAACAATATTCCAACTTCTCATCAAATGGTGGAGGCATGGAGTCTTATATTTACTAAATAGTATTAAGAAATGGTATCTCATACCAAGTATTTTACAAGTACCCAATTCAATTCAATTCTAATCAGGATGACTTCAACTAGTGTATTATCATATTTGAATTCTATGAATCCTATGATTAGTACCCACATTAAATTTAACTTTCATATATTAAGTGCCTATTACTTATGTCACGATTAGGCCCAACTGAATAATATTATTCCTTTTGATATACTTAAATTCACAGATTTATCTCTTGGACTCCCCTTTTAATGCCAAAAGTGCAGCATTCAAGACAACGTTATCTTCCTATTATGAGCAACTTAACTTCTTCCTTCTTTTCGATGTGAGATTTAGTTTATTCCGTCCCTTTCTCTAGAAGCCTATCAACCTAGAAGTATGCTAACAAAGCCTTGCTTCCATGCCTAACCTCGTTGGCCTGCCCTCATTGGTTTATCCAGTGTTTACGTGTCCACCAACTTTTGTTTTTGTTTTGGTTCATCTCCGAAGCAACATCATATAGAGTAAGGTTTTGGGTCTGGTATCATAATTGTCATGATTTGGGTCTCTTAGATAATAGTCCACTTTGGCCCACCTGACATCATCCATTTGTCTCCTGAAATCCTTTGAAATCCAAAAGCACACTGTGCAAGACAAAGGGTTCTTTCCCATATAAGTACTTTTAAACCATTTTCCTTCATTTTCGGTGTGAGATTCAATTTATTTAACCCCCCTTCCCCTCACCTTTTTTCTTGTATAAGCCCGCCAACGAATCTTATTTTCACACCTAAGTGTTACAACTCGAACTAATTTATAAAAATTATTAATTAAATATAAAAAAACATATTTCTAATTTTATTTATAAATTTAAAATATAACATTTAGTAATAGAATTTAAATATTTTTATAAAATTATTAAATTTAAAAATATAAATGACTAACAAAACTTGTTTTTATATAAAATATCAATTAAACATATAAAACAAATTCAAATAATAATAATAATAATAAAGTCTAGTATAAATACGTGCAGCAAAAATAAATTCTAATCCAACTTGAGAAAATTTAACTCCATGTTTGGATGAAGATACTTGAAACATAAGATTTGAATTTAATAAAAATATATGTTTTGTTTAATTTATTAGAATCATGAATATATATAAACATTTAAGTATGATAAACAAGTAAATTTGAAATAATTTATAAAATAGTGTTGATTCAAATCCATTCTAAAAAGTTCTTAACAAGTAAATCAACGATATTTGAAATCTCCCATATATCAATAATCTATACTCAAATTAGGTTCACATCTCTAACTCTAAATTTTGGTAACCAAACATAACATAAACAATTCAAATTCAAGCACCTTATCTATTGACATTCCTACCCATATGCCACCTTACAGCTGAAATTTGGTAAGAATTCCAACACAAGAATAGAGTATTGACGCAAAACTCAAGCTTTCATTCAATCCACGCATTCTCAAACCAAAATAAGTTCTTCAAAAACTACAGCCAAAACAGGATTAAAATGTAAGTATTGTAGACAAATTGTCTTTTCCAGCCCTTTTACATAATAGCACCTCTACTCTCTATGTCTAAAAATCATTAAGGCAAATTGACATGCACTACGCTGGGTGTTCCAAAATTTCATGCAGATACAGGGGTCCTATCCGTAGAAACCCTTGTCGTTGGCAACTGCTGCTTAAAAGCTAACATCTTATTCAATGCACCAATGTAGGCCTTCACACTGGAAACAACAATATCCATTCCGACCCCGGATCCACTAGCATCCATAAAAAATAAAAAATTAAAAAAAAATCTCTGAAAGAGAAATTAAAAGTAGATATGCTAACTTGAAGCAAAATAAAGTAGGTACTATACCTAAATGAACGTAGAAGTGGTTCGCCTGTTATAGCATTAGTGGTGTGAAGGTTCTCTCCACGAATTACAACACGGGTAGTGGCTATCGCATCTATGCCTTCTGTAGCAGCATTCATGGAGTATTCAAGAAGTTCAACTGGTTCCTGCAAGCACATTGAAGCAGACACAAAACTAAATAACAATAGCACCATAAACAGAAGGTAGAACAAATGTTTGAAGGAGGAAATGCTGTGGAATGCAACAAATCACCACCAGTAACAAAATCAAGCATATAAATTAAAGCAAATTATAAAATAAATCCTGTATCTTTTAGGTAACTCAGGAAATAAGAGGAAAAGATAAGTTCAGAGAATAGAGAGAAAAAAGAAGACAGAGGAAGTAAGCAAATGATGTTATTCTCAACTTATTGGACCCTATTATTGAGCTGCAATTGATTATTGCTTACACCAGCACAGCTCCTTAAAATCACTTGCTAATTTAATACAATCTGTTAACTTCTCCTAACTATAATAACTAACAGCCAGCTTATTAACTGTCATGATGGAAATTCCTGCCAAGGCACGTGAGCTAAGTTTGAGCTGATTTTTCCTTGCATTACTATCAAACCCCAAAGAATTCAACAGAAATTTCCTAACACCACAAACCTGTGATGAAAAGCAAGCTGAAAGATCACTCAAATCTATACCTAATTTTTTAAAATAGGTTGAGGGCCCTATTTGGGTTGGGCCCATGAACATTCTATATTAATCAATGTCAAGTCGGATTCTTCAGACCTCTCTCTCTCTCTCTCTCTCTCTCTCTCTCTCTCATAAGCAGTACTAGATCCAGTTTGTTTTCAGCAGAATCAAAATCCTGGACCCAGTCAACTAAATCTTCAGAGAATCCCAATTATTCAGACCTTGTGCAACCCTCAAATCTTCTCTTCCGATATAGTTTTGTCCATACCACTCAGACCAGAAATATCTCCAGAGTCTAGGAACCCTACTATCCACGGTCCATAGATTAACCCTACTCAACCTCAATATCAATCTAGCAGGACTTGTGATAAGAGTAAAGAACTCGAGAAAAAGAAACTAACAAAGAATGTGGAGAAAGTTGTATGAAGATTTCATTGATCAAGGAATCACAATTCTCTCTCTGTTATAAGCAATAACCAAACCAAAGCAACTGCTCGAATTACATTATTATTCCCTGATAATTTCCTTATTCTACTACCCTCTATTCATAATTTTCTCTCCCCATACCAACTATTCAAATTCAGTTACCCCTAGCCCAGCTGTCATTCCTGAACCTTCTATGCTAGCTCCTTCTATACTCTTCTTGTTGCTTCCTTGCCATTCTGCTTGTATATACCCTAAGGGCCATGGTCCACTGGGCTTATTTTCTGGATTCATATCAACTTGCGTGGATGCATTCTTCACTTTAATCCTCCTGATGAACTACTAAACCTTTTCTACCAAACATATCCATAGATTCATTACACACACACACACAGAGACAAACTCGAATACAACACCTACCTTAGTTTCCATTGTACTAAATTGTGGCAAGATTCTTATAATGGAAATGAAATTTCCCAGATATCATCCTGCACCTAAGCTTTTACTTCACAAAATAGATAAACCATAAACCTTAATCCTAACCCTGAAAGTTCAATTAGCCTTGCTCTGAATGAGGACTTGCAGGCAACATTATCTGACCAGTAACTGTAACCTAGGTAATTGCTCATGAAAGTTTTTGGACAATATTTCTAATGTATTGTGAAACGGAAAATTCCATCAAATAAATTTGAATTGAACCTTCACAATGAGATCGACAGCCTTGTATCCTGCATCTACTGGCCCAGATCCAATGGAGCATGCAATGTGCTCTTTGCCATTAGCATCAATGAGTTTAACAGTTGCAGTAGAGAGACCAAGTGTTCCACAAGTAACCTACGTACGAAGTTCATTTCAGTTGAAAATTGACAGTAATTGAGCATTAAAATGAAACAGAATCATGAACAATACAGATCGAGAACAAAAAATTCAAACTTACCTGCAGATCACTAAGCTTCCACACAATTTCAGGCTGAAAAACTTCATCTGACACCAATGCTATCAGGTCCGCATCAGTGACTCTCTAGAACATGAACAATTTAACAGAGTCTCAACAGAACAGAAGCATCTCAACAAAACAACCAGAAGAAGACCCCGACCTCAGGCTTCGTTTTCAAAACCAGAAATTGAACAAAATCAACCAATAATTTTAACTACTATACTTTTATATTTTGCTTTCAATATTCTTTTTTATATTTTACAGACATTATATATTATATTTTTTTTCAGTATCAGCTTTTGGGCTCTCATATTAGTTTTAAATCCAATTAAATTGCCCAAACTAGATTTGAAACAGAGTTTAAACATAATACTTTAAGCTTTCATTAAAACATGATACTTTAGCTTTCATTTGGTTATAATAGTTTAGTTCAGCTGAGATGTCTCTCCAAAGTGAAAATCAGACTCTGCATACACATGTGCATGGTCGACCATAAAACTCAGCTCAACGCATGCATATATTTCATATATTTACTCAAAACAGAACTACACTATATAAGAACTGTATAATCCTGGAAAATCACAACTATCGAAAGAGAATTTAGATACATGCATACAGGATAGAAAGGAAAATAAGTTACAGTAATATAATATCCAAGCAATACCCTTAATCATTGCATGGGAGTTTTAGGGGTTATGGAAAAGGAAATGATTGAGGTTGAGGAAAGGAATGGGATGATATGAAAGGGAATGGAAAGGAAGGTTAATTGATCTCACTTACTTTGCAAGTATTAAAAGAGTAGAAAGTCAATGGGTGCAAAAGCATTCAAACTTCATATTACACCCATTAAAGTGATTAATGGATGTAAATATTTAACCTCAATGACTTTCCATCTGCCCAACAATAAAATCCTAAATAAGGTAAGAAGGTTATTTCCATTTACCTTCCACCTTTTAACCTACTTGAATGCATAGTATTAGCAAACATAATATACAATGGACTTAATGGTATGGTATAGAAAAAAAAGGTTTGACTAAGAAATAACATAATTCTAATCTAGCAAATTACTTTGTTATCAATTCAACATATCAAGTATTTGAACAAAATTCTATTAAATCTAGCAAAATTAGTCTTATAGAAACAAAATTAAAGCTAAGAAATTTTGTAATAAAAATTGAAATGTAGTTATCATGCTAAAATAAGTGATCAGCTTAACAACTCTATAAAATAAGTTGAAAGGTATCCATAGTTCATCTTCACCTTTTTTTGTTCAGCTACTGCCTTGAAACTCCAAAAGATATTGCCAAGTTGCTCATCATTCAATTCATAACCAAGCTGAAAGAAGCAAGAATAGGAAATGGATAAAGCACATAACAAAGAAGCAGGCAATTAATCAACTTTCAAATGTTTGCATCTTCATACCTCTTTTAGTCGATCTTTCAAAGCATGGCGGCCACTTTACCATAAAAAGTCATAGGGGGCAAAAAAGAAAAAAAAAATTAAATTGATTGTGGATGCTAGAGAAAATTGATGGAATGCCACTAAATATCAGTAATAACATCTATGATAATTAAACATAAAATTAAGTACAGCAACATGCTACCAAGAAAAGATATGTATCTCCTTCTCTGAACTGGTAGATATCATTTATTCCTCATTTATATGCATACAAATCAGCTAACTCGGAAGCTCATTAATCTGTTGATGCACCACAAATAATTGCTTTGGAAAACCTATTCCCCTAACAAATGATAAAGAGTTAATACCAAATGAACTCACATGATTTTCTACTCATGTCTCATTGAACTATAGCCACCATTCCATGAGAAATTTAGCCTGTCCAAGAGTCCCTTCAATCAATCAAAGCTACTATAAATGAACTTGCACTGAAAGGTGCTCCAATTACCTCTAACAAGATCACCATTCATACTATAGACAATCTAGGACCAGATATTAAAAGGCTGGCAGCTACTGTTCAAGCACTTAGAGAACCAAATACAAAATTCTATAAGTGATGTACTAGCTTAGGAAGGTACATTGTACAATCCACACAGCCAAGGAACTACAGTTCTTCTTTCCCCTTTTCAATATTATCAGTAGACCATACTTCATAGTTAGCTAATCCAAAATGAGATTTCAATCTTGCTAAATATCTACCAGCATCCCTCATAAAGTTCAACTTCAGTCCATTCTGATAACTTGATCTATAAGCAATCAGAGTAATAAATGTTTATTTGCTATCAATTCAATCCAAATTTTGTCACTACAAGAAATGCATAAGAAATTAACATAACAAGACAATAAATTGATCATAACAACAAAAAAGACTAATACCTGAGTTTTCCAAGGACAATCCCTGCATCATTGGAACGTTCAAGCCCAATATCTTCAGGAGATATAATCTCATATGTACCTTTATGTTTTAGCATTCCATCCTAGAAAATAAAAAAGAAATATATCTTATTAAATCTATATTTAAAAAGGAATGACTTAATACCATTATCAATTAGGAGATGTTTCCCCAAAATTCATGAGGTAACCCCCATGTAACACCAAAAAATGGGCCAAGATGTCCAATGCAAGCACTATGTAAATCCAAATAATATATCGCTAGAAAACTAGATATTGTGAAGGGTCGATTCAGCATTTTTGTTGAAAAAAAAAAACACTCTTTAATATGTTGATAAAAGCTCATCAAATTTTTTTATGGAAAACTTAACATGTTTCAGTAATAGAAATTCTAAACTAGCTAAACAACTATTTGGAATTGCTTTTTATAACATCATCTAAAATGTGCTCTTTGAAAAAGCATGTTTCAACCTCAATACCAAACAAACCCAAAGAATACATGTATACAAACTTCAAAAGCTAATGAAGCAAGCGTATTCATAAAATGAACAATAAAAGAAAAACAACAATGAAGGTTAAATTCTTAAGCCCCATGTTAAGGCAAATTTCCATGCTGTAAATACAAAAGCATGATTTGTCAACCTCTAAGTAAGTGCCTTCAAATAATGAATAATACAAGAAAAACAACAATGAAGGTTAAAATCTTAAGCCCCATGTTATGGCAAATTTCCATGCTATCAATACAAAAGCATGATTTTTCAACCTCTCCAGTACTCTGCAGAGTTTGAAATCTAAACCAACTAAAATACTTTGTTATAATAGGAATCCCTCCCGATCATTCCATAAGCTCAAGCAATGATCACTATGTCAAAGTTCCAATTATTTCCAATCCCATGGAAAAGTTCAACTGCTATATCTGGACATAAGGTAATTCCTTAGCAAAAGAACAAGCTGATCATAGGATTTAATAAAATGCATGTGGCCAACAAATCTAACTGTGATACCAAACATGCTTCACAAGTGAAAACCTAGATGCATATGGATTGTTTTCCAACAGAGGTTTAATGCAAATCAATTGTATAATCATAGAGGTAAGCTGGTAAACACAATAAATACCTGGTGTTTGCAGTTTAATAATACCAACCTGATGTATGCCACTTTCATGAGCAAAAGCATTAGCTCCAACGATAGCCTTGTGTGGCTGCAACTGCAAACCAGTGTATTCTTCTACCTAACAAATCAACAGCAAGTAAGAAGCATGATACAAACAAAAATTGGTAGAGGGGGGGGGGGGGGGGGGGGCGGGGTGGGGGGGGAATTATCCTAAACATGCAAAAAAGTGCTCAGAATGATACCATCTTGCTTGCCATAGTAATGTGTTTGGGATTGATTCCAGTATAAAGACCTCCTAAAACATGCTCTCCACGACATTTTATGGCCATAACAACCTACATGTTTGCAATTAATAAACAAACATAACAAATAAAAAAAAACAAAAACAACAGAAAATGAAACAATTAAATAAGCAAGGATATAGTATGAAGAACAGCGACAAAAAATGCTTCAACAACTCTCAAAGAAGTGAAGTCTGAGTAACATAGCTTATAGAAATTTGATGGTGCTGCAGAAATGCAATTAAAACCAACTTTACTCAAGAAGTTCATTCGGGATATTTAGACTACCTCCAAGAATAGTCTTTGGCAGGCATGGTTGGAAAGGGTAACATTTACAGTGAAATAATTAATCAATAGTGATTCTTTTAGGCGATAAGAAGAATCATATCTTTCTAATGGTTTTGACAAATAAGTTTACAAAATTGTGACTTCCAATCTATTCAACAACAAACAACAACAACAACTAAGCCTTAATCTCAAACTAGTTGGGTTCGACTACTAATAACTCCTCCACAAAAGGTTTGAAATTTGCTAGGACAGAAATTTGTTAAGTGGTAACTGCCTTGTGAAGCATTTCAAACAAAGCATTATTTTCATCAAAATAGAAGATAAAAAGGCCATTGATGGAAGCACTCATATCCATGCACAAAATAGAAACGCACCTCCTCCAATGAAGCATTTCCAGCTCTTTCACCAATGCCATTGACTGTTACTTCAAGTTGTCTGGCACCTGCATGTGCTCCCTGAATTTAACAAAAGCAAGGATGTGAGCATTTAGGTTCCAATCCAACAACCATTTAATAGAATAGAAAGAACAATGACATACTGCTAAAGTATTAGCTGTAGAAAGTCCTAGATCATTTTGGCAGTGTGTTGAAATAATGACATTTTCTATTCCAGGGGTATTGGCTTTTATGTCAGCTATTAACCGTCCAAATTCACTAGGCAATGTTATCCCAACAGTATCAGGTATGTTCAGAGTTGTTGCACCAGCCTTGATAACTTCACCCAAGATCTGATACAAGAACTCTCTGTCAGATCTGGCAAGGGATCCAGAAAGCAAGGACCATCAGTCATGAGAAAGCAAAATGAAGTTTGTGACACTTAGGGAAAGACTTTACAGTTATTGAACATAACATTCAATAATATAACAATATAATATAAACCATTACTTCATTAGTTCATTAATTATTATTAAAAGGGTACAAGCATCCAAAATGAAGTTTTTAAGATGTTGAATTAAGAAACAACCAATAGGAAATAAACACTGGTCTTTGACAATCATTCATGACAATTCATAAAAAGGAGAACTAGCATATAACAACAAAGTCAATGCCAGCTTCCTGAAAGTAATTGAATCAATTGAAAGTACAAATTTCAGCAGCATAGAGCTTTTTCCTTACACCATCTCTTCCCTCATGCTTGGATTAATCATGAAAATATGGATGATCTTTGTTAACAACTACTTTTCCCAGCTCCAAGATCCAAAGTAGTTAAAAAGAATATTAAAAATCACTATCATTCTGCAAGGATATGCAGACAAGTATTTCCATGTGACTGACCGCCCTAAAGCAATGATGTTGAAGAACACATTCCAGACTTCCAAGTAAAATGAAAGTAGCGTCAAAAGTACTGGCATCACAGCAAAGACACATCAAGGATTAAATGATTGCTCAAAAAGCAATGAAATAACCCCAGAACATTATTAAAGTGCAAAAAAGCTGGAAAATAATTTTTTTTAAGGCTCTAGCCATTTTTGGCAATTGCAAATATTGTGGTTACACATCAATAAGTTAGCAGACACTTTTGAATTAATAAGAGCTAATGGTGGATTGAACTGATGACTAATACCAATTGCAACTTCATCTCTTCATTTACCACTTGAATTGAGCCCTACATCCTATTTGGTTTGGATGCCTCAGCAAGCACGTGCAACCCACAATTTTCCATGGTTTGTCTCCAAATCTTTTAGTTAGGCAAAAAACAACGGCAAAAGGACTTCATTGTAATTATTATAGACAAGTCTATAAAATCTTTAGAAGATGATGTTTTACCTCCTACAAAAAGAATTGTCAAAGCACAAGAAATTGCGAATTAGAAACATGTAAGGTTGCTTCATTGGATTAATGCATGAGTCACCTCAATTTCAGCTCTACTTTGATTGGCTATAGGCACTGGTGATTAAAAATAATTTTGAGAATCTATTGCTTCCTAAATTCAAAAGAATCCATACTCATGACATTGACAATTTGACATGAGAATTGACTAAGTTTTACATTGGCTGCCAGCCTACCACAAAGTTACTTCTTTCCTCAAGCTTGGGTCCTCTGCTAAGCTCACATAGGCAGAGTAAAATGAGAGAATTAAACGAGAGTGTTGATTAAGATGGTTTGGCCATATTCAACATATAGAATCAAATGCTCGGAATGAAAGGAGTGGAGAGGAAAAGATGGAGACCTAAAATAACATAGAATGAAGTAGTATAAAAAAAATTAACGATTTTTGAAATATTGATCTCAAATAGAGCTGAATGGCAAAGAATAATAGATATAGCCGACCTCAATTTAAGGCTTAGTTGTTGTTGTTGTATTTCTTCCAGAATTCCAGAAAGGAAAATGGAGAATTATGAGGCGTTACCACATTACAAAACTACACAATTTCTCAAATTTAAAAACTAAGGAACAGCAATTTGATGTTTGAGCACCACATCACTCACTACGGAACCCACCAAGGTGCAATATAATAGTCATATTACCCCAAAACCAGCAAAATAAATAATCATGTATAACTCTCTATTTCAGTAATTGTCTCCATTATAGATAAGAATGCATCAGTTCTCTCTCTCAAGTTGTTCACGCCTCATTTACTTGCCAACCCAGAAAAAGGGAAATATATCCTGAGGAGATTAAAATAAACCCCAACCACCTTGGGGAAAATAATAATAATAATAATAATAATAATAATAATTTCAGAAACCAAATGAATCATAAATTAACAGCCCTGTCTAATTTTTGGGTTCCATTTGAATCTACCCGAAAATTGAAAGGAATCTACCTGAAAATTGAAAGAAATCAATCAAAACGCTTTTCAAAATTACTATTCCAATTTAGTTTTCAACGTTTAGGAGAATCAATCGGAGACTGAACCTAATTTCTTAAAAGTCAAGACAAGAAAGTAATAAAAAGAATTGGATGATTCCGGGATTCTTATTCCAATTTCATTTTCAATAAGGAAAAAGAAAATTAAAAAAAAAAAGGTTCAGCGAGAAAAAAGATATTCAATATTCCAAATTCAAAGTTCAAACCTGCCAGCATCCTCTGGGCTAAACTCTACATCATCACACCCCAAACTCCTGGCGAACTTAACCATACTCCTGGCAATCTCCAACACCTCCTCTTTACTCTTCCTCAACTTATACTGCATATGGATCTCACTTGTCGCAATAAACGTGTGAATCCTCGGCCTCTTGGCATACTTCACAGCCTCCCACGCAGTCCTAATGTCCTTCTCATTACACCTCGATAATCCACAAATAACCGGCACATAACCATCCTCATCGACGGCATTTCCCACTTGCTTAGCAATTGTTTTCACGGCCTCAAAATCATCCTTGGAAGCAGCAGGGAATCCAGCCTCAATTATGTCAACGCCGAGCTTCGACAACTGGCGAGCAACGTCGAGCTTTTCCTTGGAGGTGAGGGTGGCGCCAGGGGACTGCTCGCCGTCGCGGAGAGTGGTGTCGAAGATACGGACATAGGAAGGGTCGGGGATGTGGTTGGGAATGTACTGAGGGCGGCGGCGGCGAGGAGGGGCGGCAGGAGATGGGGCTGCAGAGGAAGATTGGGAGCAGGAAATGATGGTCTTAATGAGGGGATTGGAAGAGTAGGAGGAAAAGCAAGGATTTGGAGAGGAATGGGAAGTTCTAGAGTTGAAGAGGAGAAGAGAGGGAGAGAGAGGTCGAGTTTTGCAAGTGATCTGAGAGAGACAGAAATTGGGTGGCGCGGCGATAGACGCCATCGGAGAAGAAGAAGAAGAAGAAGATGGAGATGATAAACCCTAGCAGTCTTTTTAATTGAAAGGGTTGGCTTAACTGGCATATATTTATTAATATAAATCTAAGAATTGTTTACTTTCTGACCAGTTGAAAGAGATGTATCGAAGTGTCCGATTCTGATTTTGTGATTTTACCCTTTTTTTCATTTGACAAACTGTTAGTTTTCTTGTTTTTATTTTTTAGGGAAATTAAACAAATATATATATATATATATTCACAATATTTGAACATGTTATCCTTTTCTTGATGGTGATGGGAATTTTACTCCGTAGGAGACACTCATCGGCGGGAACTTTATCATTTCAATTTTGAATGGTGTTCATCTTATAATAATATTTTCCCAAGTGACATTTTTAGCTGGCCCAGTGAGTGTCGTCAATGAGTTATTGATTCATGATTGAACATTTTCCTTTCAACTCAGTTTTTTAGGTGTGTTTCACATGAGGTGTTAGAGATATCTTATTAATATTTCCTATGGAATGAGGGACATTGACTTTGTAAGAGTTGAAATAAGAATTGCAGAATCTGACTCCAAAACCACTGATCCAACTCACATTCTTTTAGCTAATACTATTGCTTCTAGAATAGCTAAAGCCTCACCCTGCAGAGGAGAGGAGCAAGAAACCTCCTTAGCAACACCATCTACTATATTGCCTTCAGCATTTCTACCAACAACAGCAATCGTAGCACAAGAGAGATTCTGTTTCCAAGCAGCATCACAATTAAATTTAATATAGCCCCTAGGAGGGAAACTTCATCTCTGCAGATTAGGCATTTGTTGACTTCTAACATTAATACCACTTGACCCTTCCTTAATGAAAGAAAAATCCTCAATCATCTTGGTTATCCGACGAATTGTATCCATAGGATTGGGGCTACTATGCTCAAAATAGCCTTGTTTCTTTCATTCCATATCTGCCAACAAGTAACAGCAGTTGCAACTAATAAATCCTCAGGAAAAAAACCTCTAAACTCCTCCAGAATCAGCTCAAACCACCAAATAACAAAAGAAGAAAAACCAACAGGATGTGGTTTAAAAGAACAAGGACCAGGAAACTAGGAAGCAGCAGCATGATCACACCAAAAAATACAATGCTCAATGGATTCAGAATGATTTAGGCAGATTTGATAAATAGGATTTAGATTTATGCCTCTGCGAGCTAGGTTATCCACAACTGGAAAAGCATTATGCTTAGCTCTCAAAATAAAGATCTTCAGTTTCGGAACTGGTAGGAGATTCCAAGTACGCTTCCAAATTTTAGCTGGAATAGGGAAAGATTGTCAAGAGCCTCTTGCTTGTAACTCGATAAATCTTTGAGAAAGAAAACAATACCCTAACTTAACAGAGTAAATGCCATTTCTCTCATAATGCCAAATCAAGCGATCTTCAATTCCTCTAGGAGCAAAGGAATAGATTTCATCGCTTTAGCTTCCCCCGAAGAAAATAAATTATCAACCAAATCTTCTTTCCACTTGACATTCTCATGATTAAGAAGATCAACCACAAAATTCATGTGTAATGGACAATTGTGTGTCCTTGAAGGTTTAGAACCATTAATATATGGGACCCAAGGCTCTTCCTAAATCAAGGTTCTACTTCCATCACCAATGTTACATCTAACCCCTTGCTTTATTAAACTTCTTCCAGCAACTATACTCTTCCAAATCCAAGAACTATTTTTTTAACAAGAGCTTGCCAAAAAGAAAAATGAGGGAAATACAACCCCTTAATAATTCTAGCCCATAAACTTAAGGAGTGCGATAGAAGTCTCCATCCTTGCTTCTCTAAACAAACAATATTAAAATTTTCAAATTCCCTAAATCCCATACGTCCCATTATCTTTGGACAAGAAGTCCTTTGCCAACCAATCCAACATAATTTTCTTTCCCCTTCTTTTCTACCCCACCAAAAACTTGAAACAAGACTATTCAATTGATGACAGAAGCATTTAGGAAACTTCAAAACAACCATTGCATAGGCTAGAATAGCATTAGGTCACTTTCATTGCAAAATTCAAATAATAATCTCTCTTTTTTTTTTTTTTGTTCCTTTCTATCCAATATTCATTGTACAAAATGGAAATGTGAAGGCATGGCATCAAAATCTTTCGGCATATTACACTCATCATCATCATCTTCCTTTGTTACTCTGATAAATCTTACATATGTTGCATGTACATGGTTGTAAAACAACAAATAAAACTCAATTAAGCTCAAGTACACAATATGTGTATAAAACTGCCCATTCAAAAAAGGTTGAAGCTCTTTCTTGATCATGATGTAGCTTCTATATTAACTTTGCACACTATCACACAACTTCACCATTTTTAGGATTTGCTAATATAAGTAATACTCCTATGTTCCTTGAAGATCTCCCTTTAACTAGAAAATAATTGTAAATTTATTGAATAAGTAATCAAGTTTTGCCTTTAATAGGGTTCTAGCTAGGAGGTGGTCGGAAAGAAGATGGTTAGCTCCCTCCTAAGCCGGTGAGACAATAATGCTCATATTTGTGAGAAGATGGTTGAAAAGAAGAGGAAAAAGAAGAAGAAGAAAGGTGTGGAGAACATGTGAAAGGAAAATAAGGAAAGTGGGACCCATAAGGATAATAAAAATAATTTTTAATTAAATATTTAATGCCACATTAGCAGCATTGATGGAAGAGAGATCGAAAGTCATCTTTTGCTAACGGTGTGAAACCTCAGGATACTACTTCGTCACAAAGTGAACCACAGACCCTAAAGTGAAAATGAGTGAAACCACAAATGCTTTTTTGTAATTTCCCCTTACTTTTTTTGAAGAAATGAACATAAGCATTTTGGAAAACCATTAGATACTGTTGAAAAAAACAGTTTAGAAAAACTATTTAATTATTTTGGAGTTCTTATTACCAAAACATATCAAATTTAATTTTAAATTAATTTTTCATGCTCTTCAATTAACATTTTTAAGGAGGTGCTTTTCTTAATAGTAGCTCTAATAGTAATGTCAAATAAATCCTGAATGAGCCATTCCATAAACATCGTGCAAAAGCCATATACCAAGCTACACAATGTCATGGACTCAGTATAAAAACTTACTTGGGACCGTAGGGCACTTGGCTTGAACTCTTTTAAAATGAGTCAATCAAGAGAATCTCACAATAATCTATTGATCAAAATGAGTATAATAGCATGAGGTTTAGCAAGCCAATTGAGAAAACCATCACAGGCATTGTGTATAAGCAAGCATTACTAGCATAATAGGCATAATAAATAACGAGGCATAAATATATGATGAACGGACTACTTTTTCATTTAGCATAACTGATACAATAAGATTGATAAATAATCCTTGCATCACTTGCAGGCAATGGAAAACCCACAAAGAGTAGAGGGACAGGAGCTCACCAGAATAGGTAGCTAGTTGTACTCAATAATGGCCAACTAGTCATTTCCCTAAAAGCATTAGGATGGGTTTAGCAGGAGGACATATCACTATATTTGAGCCATCACACCTTTAACATCACATTAATGGAGATAAATATAAAATAAATGGATATTTCCCATTTTAGTCCCTAAAAATTACATGTTACTACTGAAACTTACTATCCCTTTACATATAAGAGGGCTATCAAAAAATGGAGATCAAGAGAGAGTCTAGCAGCAGAGCTGGGATGAATATACTCATTGGCAAGGCCATTGCCCCTATGAGAAATTAAATTTTTTTAAGGTTTAGTTGTAGTTGCTTAAAAAATTAATATTTTTTATTATTGCCTATTAAATTTGATGGCATTATTTCCCTCTGGAAATTTAAAATTGTTTAGAGGTACAGTTCAAAAAAAAAAAGAGGGAAATTACAAAAAACTACCACGTAATTTCACCCATTTTTCACTTAAGGTGTGCAGTTTACTTTGTGATAAAGTAGTACTTGAGATTTCGCACCATTTAGCAAAAACGATTTCCTGTCTCTCTGTCAAAAACTACTGATGTGGTAGAGAAAGTTGCTAACGTAGGGTATAAAATAATGGGAAATTATAAAAAAGTACCTTATGATTTCACTAATTTTTCACTTCAGGGTCTGAGATTTACTTTGTGATAAAGTAGTATCTTATTGCATTACTATGTTAAAAAACCACAATATTTTGTGTGACATCATCAATTTTCACTGATGTGGCACTAAATAATATTTTTTTATTACTTTTAATAATAAAAATTTAAAAAAAATTTAAAAAATAATTCACACATTGCCAAAATATTTCTTAATGCCTTATCAATTCCTGATCAAGCATCCACTTGGCATGTTCTTTATGTGGACTACAGAATTTGAATAATGCTATTAGCATCTTCTCAAAATCAACCCTTAAATACTTTGTGTTTACCCTGATTTTCTCACAAAAAACAGAGTGATATTACATCCTCAACTCTCTTTTTCATAGCACCATTTGCTAAAAAATAGTTCACATCATTCATTCACTATACAAACATATAGACACATGTATTTGGACAAGCATGCTCACTATTACATGGCACGCATTGTTCATTGTAAATCCATCCAACTCAAATCAATCTTAGATGCTTATACATAAAAATAATAGAAGAAATTACCTTCTTTGACACACATAGGATGTTTAGTGATTTTGAAAGTGAAGGTAAGCTGCAGACTTGGGAGATCTTTGAAACTAACCAAGTGGATGATGATTTAACTTATGATGAACACCTGCGGTAGAGGTATGTTTATGATTTTTGTTTGCTTTTTATTTTCATTAAATTATTACAAACTATTTTATATTTCTAAAAATAATTTTTTAATCCACATCAACAGCTTTAGATGGTAAAAGATGGAAAGTCTTAGAGTATTATTTTTTCATAAAATGAACCATAGACCTTGAAGTAAAATGAGTATAATTACATGGTATTTTTTTGTAATTTTTCTTTTTTTTTTATTCCACGTCAACGGATTTCTCTTTGATATTGGCAACTTTCTTTCCATATTAGTAGTTTTTGATGGAGAAAGATGGAAAATCATCTTTTACTAACAATGCAAAATCTCAAGATACCACTTTGTTATAAAGTAAACTTTATACCTTAAAGTGAAAATGAGTGAAATCATATGATACTTTTTTACAATTTTCCCTTAAAAAAATTAGAATTTTTTATATTACCTATTAGATTTTGATAGAGCACTAAACTCAATATTTTAAAAAATTTTATTAGTTTATTAGTAATATTATATTAAAATCTCTAAATTCTTTGTTGCTTTATTGAAAACTATATATCAATAATGAAACATAAATCTTTTTGCTTAAAAAAACTCAAATCCACCATTGTCTGTTAGCCTCTTTTTGATCAATAATATTTTACCATTTTACTCTTCCAACAACTCCTTAAACACTAACTTCTATTTTTTGATATGTCAATAATGAAACATAAATCTTTTTTGCTTAAAAAAACTCAAATCCACTGTAGTCTTTTAGCCTCTTCTTTATCAATAATATTTTACCATTTTACTTTTCCAACAACTCATTAAACACTAACTTTTATTTTTTGAAATTTAAATGATTAGACAATATTATAAAAGATAAGTCTAGCACAATTCTCTCATCATTTTTTCTTTAATTTGAAATTTTAATAGCTTTCCTCTCACGATCTTATTGCTAATATTGGAATTTCATCATACCTTAATTACCAAAAAGTCTTTTTTTTTTTTTTATAAGTTAGAATCATGTCATTTATTTTATTTAGTCTATAATTTTAATTGAATTTGTTGTTCATGATTATATTAATAAAGTATATCTATATATAATTATGGGGGTTGATCCCCTATAATAGCTATCTTAACCCAAGTCCTATCGGTGAGCTTAACTCAATCCTAACTTTCTCTTATATCCATTTGTGCGGGGCTAGCGAAATTAACTTAAAATCGTGTCTACCCCGACTTTTCATATCCGTTAAGATTGGGTCTCAATGGGATTACAAATTAACTAATTATATACATTTATTTATGAAATGTATGAGCATACCATAAATATAAATTATAAAAATAATCAATATCCAACTCATAAAAATGATAACTTGACTGCAGCTAAGCTAGTTGGAAGAAGGAGATGCCTGGCTACATTCACCTATACAGACACACTTAACCTCTATTAATTTATTGACTACAGTAATTAATTAAACTACATAAGCAATAGTCATCCATATGCCCATTCAGGGCCTACAAGATTCCTAATTCTATATTCAATTGTCAAACTCCAACTTAGGTACTTAAATTTTATTGCAATCCAAATAGTTATTTTCAATACTCCAAAAATTATGAAAATATTTATAAAGGTTCTTTACGTCGTCATTTTATTAATTAAATTTATTTTTTAAAATTCACTAAGCCAATAACATTTTATTAATTAAATTAGATAGTATAACATACCAATAAAATACTGAGTTGGAGTTCAGGTTTACTGTGCTAATTTTGCAACTTGGAACATGTTCGGAGCATTCCAAAATGCTAGAAATGACTGTAAACTTAACTATGCTTTGGGATGATTAGCTGGGCGTCCGAATGGAGCTAAAACCCGATCTCGAGTGCTTGTGAGCTATCGCTAATCCAAGAGTACATTTGAGATTCTCGGAGATTGCTAATCATGAATCCGAAGATGATTTCATCAAAACTATACTTCAACCATCCGATATTGGCGGATTTAATGTCGGCCCTCTAATAAGCGTCTTCATTGTTCAATGTCTAGTTGAAGTGGGTTGGTCTCAAATCAAAATTTGTGTCACTAGGAGCATGTTTGTGAGCTCGGATCATCCGGGTAATGGCTGGAACGGTTCCAATCTAGCTGAAAAGTTGCAATTCCCCCCTTTTTTTTTTCTCTCCTCATTCAGCGTGAATTCAGTGACAATTGGTGATAAGGTTGGTTGAAAAAGCTTCCCCAAGCCAAGGCATGTTAAACGAGATTGGTGGCATGGCCGGACGATGACAGGCACAATCGAAAAATGATTGGATTCTTCCCTGTGGCCAACGTTGGGTTTTGGGGAAAATGGCGCTCTTACGGCATCTAGTGGTTGGGAAGAATGCATCAAAGGTGAGTAAGACTGTCGGAAGTGTTAGCTTATAATGGGTTGGCCCTTGGCCAAAGAAAAATAAATGAAGGGGGAGAGAGAGTTATGCGTGGGGTACTGTTTTCGAAGATTTCATCTTTATATATATAATAAAATAATTAATGTAATATATAAAACTTTAAAATTAATAATTATATATATAAAATCATGTACACATTTAAATAATGTATAATTCACTTATATTTAATCTATTTATATCTAAAATAATCTTATAATAATTCAATTATTTAAACAATGTTTTAAACACTAGAATTTTGATATATATATAATATCATGAATTTAAATTTTAAATAAAAACTAAAATGCTAATTTTTATCCCTTAAAATATTTATTTAAATAATTAAACAATATTGACTTAAATTCCCAAAATAATAATAATATTATTAATATAATGCTGATATTAAAATATTTTATATAAAAATAAATTAGGTTGTTACTCGTGTCGTCCACCTCTGTCATTGTGTGTGCCTTTCTTCTTTCTTCTTCCTTCTTCTCTATTGTTCAATCTGTTCACTGTCTCCTCAACAATTTGACGTGCTTAACTTTAATCTTGGCAATTGACATCTTGATAAGAGCTATTGTACACCACAAGTTGTTAAGGTAGAATCATGTAGGAAATAAGCCACTTAAGCAAAACTCACCCTTGAAAATCAACTTGTAAGGGGAGGGTACACGGGGACTTATTAATCTCTCACCAAAGTTACTCTTTAGAAATGTGGGATTGTAACAATACCCCATACTTGGAGAATCAATATCTTCATTGATCACGATGATGTTGATCACGACTATGAATCATTATGCACCACAAGTTGCCAAGGTTAAACTATGATAGGAATAGGCCACTTAGGTAGAATTTACCATTGAAAATTGGCTTGTAAGAAGAAGGTGTCTAGAGACTTATTAACCTCTTATCAAGGTTATTTTTTAGCAACGTGGGATCATAACACATCTTGACTCTTGTTGTGCGCTTGTGACATGCAATCTAAGCTGGGACTTTCAACAAGAGTGTATTTGTGTTTGTTTCAATTTTTATGCATGTTGAGATTGAATTTAGGATTGATTGAATTTGATCTTTAATGTGAATTTCTGTGGTGCCACTGTGCATATTGTTAATTGCTTATTGCAATTTCTGGGTTGATTTTAATGCTGGATGGAATTGCTAATTAATAAGGATAATTTTTTTTAAAAGGAATAAGGATAATAGTTGATTAGTGATACATTCGAAAACTGATGAATTGAACTAATTTGAAATATTTCGGTTTAATTCAATTGGGTTCATTTAATACTTTACTTTGAATTGATCTATAAATATTAATGATTCAGTTTCTCAATTTTATCAAATCAGACTGATCAATTGCACACTCTTAATTCCATTATATAAATTGGCTTACACATTATTCTTTAAACACCATAATAGCATAAAGAGTTTTAAGTTTAATATTGGACTATAACATATATAATTGTACCTGACAACATCACTATACTTACTGAATTACAATTAACTTTTATTTAAATTAAATAAGTTAAAATTAAAAATAAAATCTCAGAAATTATTCTTTTAATAGATATTTTGCTTCTTAATATTTGTAAAGTCAATAAATAAAAATTGTTAAGCAAAGGAGGATAATTAGGTTTGATGCTTATGATACATTAATTTAAAGAAAAAAAAATTCCACTTAAAACGGTGACTTATTCCATATAATGCTAATAAATTATGGTAAAAACTATATATTTATATCAAAATAATGATTTTAAGTAAAATTATTCTTCTAGGCATGTTAATTTTGTAGAAAATAATTTATATATAAAAAATATTTTTTATAAAATTATTTTTAAATGAAAATATTTTATATTTTTTAACTGTAATGTTGAACTAATGGGATTTATTTATATTATGCATATATGAATATTTTCATATTTTAATAATATTATTAACATATAAAAAATAACATTATCTATTGAAAAGAGAAAGTAATTTTTCTTAAAAATAGCTTAGTTCCTAAGTAGTCATCCAAACATTAAAAAATATAAAAAATATTTTTTAGAAAATATCCATAAATTAGTATATAAATTTATAGGAATTGTAGGAATAAAATTGGAATTACTACGTTATATTCATAATTATTCTTTTAAGGTTGTGTTTAAATTAATGATTTAGATTTAAAATTTAGATTTCAAATATTAGATTTAAAATGTAAAATTTAAAATTTATAAATTTGAAAATACTTTTTCTAATAAAAAGAATCTTAATTTTTAAATTAATATTTTACGACATAAATTTAAATTAAAAATTGTAAAATTTCTTTCTAAGCTTGAAATTGTTAAATTGTCATAACATTTAATTAAAAAAATGATAATTCAATTTAGCATGTCATACTATTGAGGATATTGAGATTTGCTAGATATAAAAAATATATATATATTGAGTGTATAATTATAATTTAATGTAAACATTTTATATTTAGATATATAGATTTTTTTTGGCTTAATTTAAAAAATAATTACGTTAATTTTAATCAATAAAAATATTTTTTTATATAAAATTTCAATTAAAAATAAATATAAGATATATTTTCTTTTTAAATATAAAGTTTAATCAATGAACTAAAAATGTTAAACTACTTTTTAGTTTTTTTATTTTAGTGAAATTAACTAATTGGTTCCTATATTTTGAAAAACATATTTCTAAATAAAAAATAAAAATTTTATTGTGAGAAAACGAAATCTAACTTTACATTTTTTAATTGTTAAAATATAATTTCTTTCAATTCTCTTAGTATTATTTTTGTATTTTCTCTGTTGTAAATAAATTTTCTTAAATTATCACCTTAATTACTTAGAGGTCTAAATCAAGTAATCCTTGATTAAGTATAATTTCCTAATAGAGTAAATATAAAAATAATTTGTAGTGAGTTAAATGAAAATACTTGAAAGATTTTAAAAAAATATATAATTTAGATTTACTCTTCACACACTAAAATTTTTATTTTTTTATCCAAAAATATATATTTTTTTAAAAATAAATGGTTCAGTTAATTAATTTTTATTAAAATTGAGAGACTAAATAGTAGTATTTTTAAAAATACAAGGACCAACCAATTCAATTGATTTATTTCCTTTGTTACCCTTAATTATTTTTTAAATTAAATATTAATATTTATACTTATAAATAACAACTATTTTTAACATATTAAAAATATCTTATGAAAAATTATTATCAATATTATTATTAACATCCAAAAATCTAAATTTTACAAATATTTTGAGTTATTGTTATTGTAAATTTTTTTTTTCCAAAATTAAGAAAAACAACATAATAAATTTCTTAATATCAATTATAAAAATGTCAAATAATAATTTTCGATATTATTAAAATTAAATTCTTAAAAAAAATGACATATGTCATTAAATTATAATTATTATTCTAATTTTTTAATAATTTTTCTATTCTAATTATTAAAATTAAATAAATTATATATATACCTTGCAATATCTTAGTGAAGACTCAAAAAATTTACATATTTTAAAAAATAAAAATGTGATATTTTTGAATCTAATCAGGTGTAACACATGCCCATGTGAGGCGCATGGACCTAACACATGCCGAACTTTTATCCTTGCGGAAAAGACCTCAAAATCCACTCACTAACAAAGACTAATTAATTAATTAATTTTGATATAAAATAATTTTTATTAAAATCATTTCTTATAAAAATCTCATCAAATTTCACCATATTTTTTTTAATCAATTTTCACAAGAAATTAATAAAATTAAATTATTTTATTATTAAAAATTAAGAGATAGAATTCTTGTAATTTTAATTTTCACCCACAAAATCATCCACCACAAATACACCAATTAGATTTCCATTAGACCAAAAAAAAATTGATTAAATTATAATTTTCAAACGGAGGAATAGATTTATTTTTCTATAATCAATTAAAGATTTTCAATATAAAATTTACGGAATTTACCTTAGGCTTCTTTATTATTATTTATATTAAATTTTTATAATTTTAAATTAAACTATATTTACTTTAAATATATTATATAAAAGACTATAAATAGAGCCAACGAAGATTAATTTTAAGACTTAATAAGTGTTTTCGTTAAGTTAAGAGTTCAAATCCTATTAATTATTCTTTTTGGTAAATAATCTATCAACTTTACACTTAAAATTTTTTTTTTTAATTATAAATAAAAGTTATTTGTTTCATTTTTTAGTAATTGAATTTTATATTAATTAGGCTTTAATACCAACTTCAATATCATTATCTTAAAATTTATTTATTTTTATTTATGATACGTTAGTGGTGCCTTATCCTAATCTCTATTTAATTGACTTTTCATCAGGTATTTGGTACGCAGTGAGTTGGAATATACAAGCCTAAGGTTGGTAAGAATACAATGGTGTGGTGCTCGCGGCAACGGATGCATTTATCATCCACTGTCCATTGATGTGATATATGATTTTTCTTTTTTTTTTTTAAAAAAAAACCTATATTATGAACCGATTATTCTATATATGTTTCTCTATACAAAATATTTAATTAGTTATTTTATATAGATAGACGTACATGAAATAATAAGTTAATCATAAAGTAATAATTAAATTGTTTCGAGTTTTGTTAAATTTAATTTTATCTATTTTTTAAAAATATTTATTTTTTCAAAATATAACTATTTTTTTTACTTAATTATCATTTTATGATTAATTTATAATTTTATGTCGACAAAAAATTACAAATGTATTATGTAATTTCTTCATAATTAGAGGAAACATCACAAAAGTGAAAAAGAATGGCAACAAAAAAAAAAATACAATAGAGATTATGTCATTCAAAATGATAAAAATAAGTACAAAAGTGTTACAATCCAAATTTTAGTGTCATGAGCAACATATGATTATTTTTTTTGTTTTTAGTGGAGGAAATATCGAATTGGGTGGCCCAAATTCATTGTGCCTTGCAACCGGAAACAACATATGATTATTGACTGAGATAAGACAACATATTTTAGTTTAGTATCTAGTGAGAGCTTGTTTCTCTTTAGTGAGGGAGTCATCATTCCTCTTTTTTTTTTTTTTTTAGTTCTCTTTATTTTCGATGTTTTCCTCACTAACCAAAGGGTGACGTAGTTGATGTTTTAGAGAATATCTCCAAGGGTTTCCCCCCATTTAGCTAGCAATTCAAGAGAGGTGATGGGTCTGAATGAGATGGAGGTCACCAGTCTCTAGCTATATGAGAATGAGATGCCTAAACTTTGCCATGCTGGTCCTGGTCATCCGACACATCCATTGTTTCTCTTTTTGTCTTTACAATAACTTGATCCTAGCTTACATGCTGTCCAGGGGACGAGATGAGTATAAAGGTTGATTTGGTTGGGCAGGCTATTAGTTTTGATTAGCCCCTAAGACCTTTAAATTGTGCTTTCGGAGCATGTGTAGTTCCCACGGGCAAAAGGCCTTGCAATGCTAACAGCAGCAGGGTGCTATCTAATTCTCCTTTTGCAGGGTCTTGGCTTCAGGTCAAGTACTTGTATGCAACTCTAGGCTTTACAGTTGTTAGGGTCTTGAATCCTTCTTTTGATGGGCTTGGGTTTTATTGATTAGTTCGGTTCTTACAGTTTGGGTTTCCAGTTTGCAACCATGGTTTAAATTTGTGAAATGCATATTCGTTAAAAAAAAAAAAAAAACTCATACCTTTTTTATTCGGCTAATTATCATTGACTAACTAGTGACAATTCTCTTAGGGTCTCTTTGATTTGGCTTCAGTCTTGCATGGCTCTTGTGCTCTTCTCAATGTGTGCAGATCCCTCAAACATTGTCCATTAGAGATATCGAATGTGCTAACTAAGAACACTTGAAAGAAGATGATTATTCATACTTTCATTGAAAAGAATAATTGCAATTTATACAGGAGAAGAATCCTATATAAGGCAAACCTGAATAATATAGAAATACAAACAGGAAGAAAAGATGCTAATTACAGGGATATGACAGCAAACAATTCTGATTAGGAAGATCTTCTCAATAGGAAATACGTGCAAAAGGGAAATATGTTAATTACAGGGATATGATAGAGGATCTCCTTAATACACCCCCTCAAGATGGTGGTTGATCTGAAACACCAATCTTGGAAAGAAAACGCCCAAAGTCAGAGCGTGGAAGAGCTTTAGTAAGCACATCCGCCAATTGATCTTGACTAGAAATATGAGAGACACGAAGTTTACCCAACTGAACTAGTTGACGAACAAAGTGGTAATCGATCTCTAAATGTTTCATACGAGAGTGAAAAATAGGTTTGGTAGTTACATAAGTTGCTCTAAGATTATCACAATAAATGACTGGTGGCTTAGACAATGGAACAGCTAGCTCCAATAGAAGATTGCGAATCCAGCAAAGTTCAAATGCAGTGGCAGAAATGGAGCGATATTCCGCTTCTGTCGATGATTTGGCAACCACACGTTGCTTCTTAGAGCTCCATGAAATAGGATTTTTACCCAAGAAGACAACATAAGCTGAAGTAGAAGACCGGTCATCTTTATCGCCACCCCAGTCAGAATCTGAGAAGGCATGAAGATCCAGAGAAGAATGACGATGAAATTGCAGACCTTTGTCAATGGTGACAATAAGATAGCGAATAACTCTTTTAACTGCAGCCCAATGATTAACAGTAGGAGTAGCAGAAAATTGAGCTAGCTTGTTTACAGCAAAAGCAATATCTAGCCGAGTGAGCCCAAGATACTGTAGAGAGCCAACAATTGTACGATATTCAGAGGGATTATCCAATAAGGCACTGTCATTGAGAGACAAAGAGTTACCGATAGCAAGCGGAGTAGGAACTGGTTTTGCACCAGTCATTAAAGTCCGATCAACTATGTCCTCAATATACTTCCGTTGAGAAAGAAACAAACCACGATCAGTTCTAACAACCTTCACACCCAGAAAGTAATTCAAAGAGCCAAGATCTTTAATAGAAAATCGATGCCCAAGTTTGCTAATAAACTGATTAATAAACTGATTATCATTACCTGTCACAATGAGATCATCAACATAGACAACCAAATAGAGAGTAACACTAGCAGTGGAGTAAATAAATAAGCAATGATCTGAATTGGACATTTTAAAACCCAAAGAGAATAAATAATCTCGTAATTCTGAGTACCAAGCCCGAGGTGCCTGCTTAAGACCATAGATGGCCTTGTGAAGCTTACACACATAATTGGGTCGAGAGACATCAACAAAGCCTTTTGGTTGAGCCATGAAGACATCCTCTATGAGCTGCCCATGAAGGAACGCATTATTAACATCAAGCTGCCGCAAAGGCCAATTAGCAGCCACTGCAATGGACAAGAGTACACGAACAGTAGTATGCTTGGCAACCGAAGAAAATGTTTTAATGTAATCAATTCCAGGCCTCCGAGTGAACCCCTGAGCAACAAGTCTAGCTTTATACTTGTTAAGAGTCCCATCTGAATTTTCTTTAATTCGAAAAATCCACTTAGAACCAATTAAATGCTGAGAGGAATCTGGTGGAACAAGAGACCATGTTCCTTGACGCATTAAAGCTTCATATTCATTTTGCATAGCAGACCTCCAGTCCGGATCATTAAGAGCTTGAGTGACTGTTCTGGGCTCTCTTTTGGTTTTGTGAAAAGGGGAAGTGGTGGTTATTTGAGTGGTTAAGCACATCTTCTGAATTGGTTTTCTAATATTGTTTTTGGCTCTTGTAAGCATGGGATGGTTATTTGTGGGAATGGAGTCACTTGACAAAGGAATTGCAGCTTCAGTGATGGGTAGGGATTGAGACTGTGTAGGAGTAGGAAAAGAAGTGGGTGGTGAATCTGCAAAAGAGGAAACAACATATGGGGAAGAAAGCAAATTAGTGCTCATACCTAATAAATGCTCAGTTGTATCAGAAGAATTATTAATGCTGCTGGGCACCACAGTAGACAGTGAAGGAGTGGAGGAGCTAGCCAAAACAGGTGGTATCGAATGAGAAAAAGGTAGCACATAGTGAGGAACCCAATCTTGCACAACATTTTCATGGACCCAAGGTTGAAAACATGTCAACTGAGCAAATGGAAACTGATCCTCAACAAAGTCCACGTGACGAGAGACAAAAATTTTAGAGGAAGAGGGATCTAGACACAAGTAGGCACTCTGATTTTGAGAGTAACCCAAGAAGACACACGGCCTTGAGCGCGGCTCTAATTTGTGTTTGGAGTATGGCCGGAGCCAAGGGAAACATAGACAACCGAACACACGTAATTTTTGATAATTGGGTAAAGACCCAAAGATGCGCAAATATGGTGAGTCATTATTTAAAATAGGTGTGGGCATACGATTTATAAGATAAACGGCAGTCTGAAATGCATAGGACCAGTAAGAGAGAGGCAATTTTGCATTATGCAACAGGGTAAGTCCTGTTTCTACAATATGTCGGTGACGACGTTCAGCCATACCATTATGTTCAGGAGTGTGTGGTGGGGTAAGGAAATGGGAAATGCCATGTGAAGAAAGAAAATCACGTAGATGAATGAATTCACCCCCATTATCAGAATATAGAGAAATAATTTGACGATTGAAGAATTTTTCAACAGTGGCTTTAAATTTTGGAAAAATAGAAGAAACATCAGACTTGGCCTTTAATGGATATAACCACACATATTTAGTAAAATGATCAACAAAAATTAGGTAGTATTTGTAACCATTGACATCAGAAAGAGGAGCAGGTCCCCACACATCGGAATAAATAAATTCCAAAGGGAATTTTGATTTTATTGAAGACTGACCAAAAGATAGTTTGTGCATTTTATTGCATTTACAAGAACTGCAAACAAAATTGGATGACCTAGAAGGAACAAACACTTCTAAGAATTTCAAAACTTGACGGACAATAGGGGACGATGGATGACCAAGCCGACAGTGCCAAAGAGAGAAATTAGACAATTTTGTAGAGAGTGCAAGAGAACCTTTATTTGAGGAGAAAGAACAATGCTGAAGAGGCCACTCATAAACTCCATCCTTAGGCTTTCCCGTTACTAGAGGTGCTCCCGTGCTGAAATCCTTCACAACAAAAGAACATGGTGAGAATTCAACTGAAACATTATTGGTAGAGCATAATTGATAAACAGAAATAAGGTTCTTTTGCATGTTAGGAACACATAAAACATGTGATAAATGTAGAGGTCTATGAGAAGAGGGTAAGGATGTGGAGCCAGAGTGAGTCACTCTTAAACTTTTACCATCACCAAGCATTATATCTTCGGCTCCATCATATTCTGAGTGAAGGGATAAATTTTGTAGATCATTGGTCACATGATGGGATGCACCAGAGTCAATTAACCAATCAGTTGTATTGTTGGTAGAAGCAAAATTTGCCCGAGGAACATTGGTAGAAGAGGAAGATGGTTGATTCCCAAGCCAAGGAAAGATTGCCTGAAGTTTACGACATTGCTTTACAACATGACCAGGCTTGTCACAGAGTTGACAAACAACCCGACTTGTATTCTGTCTATTGTTGGAACGTTGATTTCCAGACTGAGGTGCACGATTAGAACCAGTAGATTGACCTTGACCATTGGAAGGTCGTGGATTTTTGTTGATGCGAGTAGCAGAGGAATTATTGGAGCGAGTCACTGCATTGACGGTGACTGGACTGGAAACTGAGATGGATTTGCGTTGTAAGTATGCTTCATAATCCACTAGCTTTTCGTAGAGTTCGTCAAATGAGACTGAAGTATCTCGTGTACGAAGAGCATCTGCAATACCATTGTATTCGGAAGGCAAGCCATGGAGCACATGAAGAGTGATATCATCCATGGTTAAGGTAGACCCTGCAGAGTTTAAGGTGGTGACCAAATATTTAATGTTCTGCAAGTAGGAAGTCATGGATTGAGTTCCTTTTTGCGCATTGGCAAGAGATTCCTTTAAGCCAAGTAAACGAGCACGAGATGGCCTTGCATATAAATTATGCAGTGTTTGCCACACTGCATATGTGGTGTCTGATGCTAACACCTGTTGAACAATATCAGATGATAATGAAGCTATAATAGCACTGCGAAGCAGTTGATCTTGACGATTCCAATAATCAGACACCAATTGGTGTGCTATTGGTGGTGAAGTAACATAGGAGGTGAAGCCATAGCCAATTAAAAGAGATCTCCATTGTGTGTACCAAGAGTGATAATTGGTGGAGGTAAGTTTAAGAGGGGCTTGAGCATTAGAATTAATGGATATAAGAGCTGATTCTGGTGTGGTTTGATTTGAGGTTGGGAATGGGACAATTGTGGAGTTACCAGTAGCGTTGGACATTGGGATCTGTTGGGAGACAGAAGTCATTGATGACAGTGGTATGTGGGATAGATGAAGGAGCAAAGCTTATGTTTGAATTGGGTATAGAAAGTTGTGGGAAGAGCTGATGTGATAAAGAGGTTGGAGAGATAATGGATGGTGAAACAGAAGTTGTGACAGCAGTGATTGTCTCGGTGAAGGTGGCAGAAATGGTGGAGGTGTTTGGATTGGATGATGGAGGTTGAGAAGGGTTGATGTTGGCCATGGCTTTGGAAAAAAAAAAATTTGATTGTGCCGTTTGGCTAGAGCTCTGATACCATAAGAACACTTGAAAGAAGATGATTATTCATACTTTCATTGAAAAGAATAATTGCAATTTATACAGGAGAAGAATCCTATATAAGGCAAACCTGAATAATATAGAAATACAAACAGAAAGGAAAGATGCTAATTACAGGGATATGACAGCAAACAATTCTGATTAGGAAGATCTTCTCAATAGGAAATACGTGCAAAAGGGGAATATGTTAATTACAGGGATATGATAGAGGATCTCCTTAATACTAACCTCCTTGCTGCTACCTCCTTGTCTGTTCTTTTGCCCTAGCTGGGGGGTTGTTGGGGTTAGGCTTAGGCTATTTGATAAGCTAGGTGTTTAGGATCTTTTGTTTTGAGCGTTGAGGTTGGGATAGTTTGTAGGCTTGGATTTCATTAGTTAATTTGTGCCTTTGTGCCTACTGATTAGGCTTTGATACTAAGCGTTTTGTAACTAGGTTGTAGTCCATATATTGTTTTCTTATTCTAATGAATGCACTACCTTTGATTAAAAAAAAAAATTAAATTCAACCCTCTATCCATTCCCAATTCCACTAAACTTATGCACACAAGTGTGTGTACATATATAGTGTAACTTTGTGAAACATTTTAAGGTCCTGTTTGGTATTCAGTTTCAAAGTCTGAAACTGCATTTCTGAATAAAAGCACTATTTTAGATGCTGTTGAGAAAAACAGTTTGAAAAAAGCTGTTTTGTTATTTTAGTGTTCTTATGACTAAAATTGATCAAATTTAATTTTTAATTATTTTTTAACACTCTCTAACTAGTATATTTAAAAAAAGTGATTTTCTCAACAGCAGTTTCAACAGTAATGCTAAACAGGTCCTAAAAAATTATATATGTAAACAGGAGCGGAGCTAGTAAATTGAATCAGTGGGGTCAAAAAAAAATTATTTTGATTAATTTAGAGGAAAAGACACTATTGTATATAATAACAAACTATCTAATGATAAAAAAAAATGTAATAATATATATAAATATGTAACAATAATTGAGCAAAAAAATCATAAAATAATAAATTTGCGCTATAATCTTAAATTTACAATTGTTTTCCATGATTTCTCATTTTATGAAAGTATTGCTTGATTGCTTTATTATTAATGATATAAAAAAACATCTTTCAATATGTGTAATCAAATATCAACAACTGATCTGTCACTTGATTATGCAACGAGTCTTCACAATTTTCATTATTGAAAATACTCTCTAATACTTGCAATAATTGTAACAGGTAATATCAATGCCAATTTTACTAGCCAACAAACTAACAATATATTAGATTTTTTATATATTTAGATTTTTTAATATATTAAATTTCAATTATTAAAACAATAAGTAGAATAATTATTAATCTAAATGCTAATTATTATTATATAATAAGTACATTAATTATTAGAACAATATTAGAATGATATTAAGTCTAAATTTATTAAATATAATAATATTTTAAATATTTTGAATGGGATAAAAATTATTTTAATGAATTTGCGGGCAATTTTAGTTATATATATATATAAAAGAATTTAAAAAAAAAATTGAGTGAGTCAATTGACACCACTCATTACCGAGCAGATTAGTCCTTGCATGTTAATATAGTCTAACATACAAAAATAAAATGTTCATTTCGATAGGGAAAGGTAAGAATTATACTATTAAGAAAGTCAATTTTAATATTCTTAAAATTTGAAAATTGCATGTGAAAATAATACTAGAATTTTTTTAAAATTGTGTGAATTTGGACTTAGACTTGGGTGTCATTATATTTGAAAATTAATTTTAATGACTTTTGGTTTATAGGTTTTGATTCATGAGATAGGCAAAAGCAAGAGAGCTTGGCGAGGAGGGAGGGAAGGAACTTGTCATTCGTGGATCGCATTTTTGAGATTGTTAAGTTTGTTTTAGTCAAATCATCATGGAAGAGAGAGGGAGGTGAGAATAAGAAAGAGATACCAAAAAGGATAAATTTTAGGATCTAATACTCCATTTATTGAAAAATAATTTATATATAAAAAAATATTTTCTTTGAATGTATTTTTTATTATTTAATTGTAATGTTAAATTAATAATACGTATTTATATCATATAAATATAAATATTTTTATATTTTAATAATATTATCAAAGTTTAAAAATTAACTTTCTCTTTTAAAAATAAAAAGTTATTTTTCTTAAAAATGATTTAGTTTTCCTTTAACAAAAAGAATATTTTATATTGATCTATTTTCTTGAGTGTCCCAAACACTAAAAAACTAGTTATTTTACCAACGCATTGCTTGACTTATTTATTTTTTATTTTAATATATAATTTAATATTTATTTTTATAAAATTTTATATTCCAAAATCATACAGTAAATTTTTGTTAATGATAAAATTCTTAGCTAATTGTATTAAATACAATTAAAATTTTGAATAATTATATCCTATTAAAATTAAATTTTATTTTTGTTTCTAAAATAATTATCAACTATTTTCTCTAAATATTCTTTCATAAAAATATAACAATATAATATTTTTAGAGTATAATTGCATTTAAAAAAACCATATATTATTAGAAATAGTTGCCCATATAATAACTATAATGACAAATATGCTAAAAAAATCTTAATAATAATAATAATAATAATATTATTATTATTATTATTATTATTATTATTATTATTATGTCAAACAATTTCTTAATTTATAATTTGTTTTTTATTCTTCTCTCTTTTTTTTGAGATCTTAAGTTTGTTCTTCAAAAATTGAATTTTTTTATATTTCTCAGCAATTATTAATCTTTATTGTTTAATTTTCCTATATAATATTTTGTTTTAAATTTTTTTTATATAAATCATTGAAAAGTTATCCAATTAATGTTATATTTCTTTATTCTAGTCGTTTGATTTTCAAACTCCATATCCTTTATAAGAATGTTTATTTTTTAAAATATTGTTTATAATTACGCACACAACAAAAAAATTTGAAAAATAGTTTATTATTATAAACATAAACATAAGGGATTTGAAAAATAAAACATAATAAATAATTATAAAAATAATTATAAAAATTTAAGAAAATATAAAATAATAAAATTATCAATATAAGAAGGTAAAAAAGTGAAAGATTTTAATAAGTCATATACTTAATATTCAAAAGAAATGATGATAACTCAGGATATGGTAGGCATACAAGATGTTGACAGCTTTGGATTAATGGGAATAGTTGGGTAAACATTGGCTTAGCACGACTAATTTACTATTGCAAGATTTTGGGATGGCATCCTCTAGAAAGGATCTATTGAGACATAATGTGGGTTAGGTAAAATTCGATCTTCTTATTGGAGGATGACTCGCATTTATAGAATTGGAGGATGACTCGCATTTATAGAATTAGAAGGCCAATATTTACTTGACATGTGTAAAACTCCCAAAATGGCCAATCTAAATCATGGATATTCGTTTCGAAGTCAAATTAGGTGTCTCTATAGTACTGATAGTGCTAACATGCTAGGGTTGATAGTGACTAATTAATTAATCAAGCCAGCATGTTTGCCTATCCAACCTATTTGAGTGAGATAGGCATATCTGACGACTTGTTAATATAGTTGATTTTCCTTCTAACTAGTCGGAGGGTCAAAGGCTTAGAAGTTAGGTCCCACTCTGATTTCAATTATATCTTTTCGAATTTAGTATCAGTCTTTATGGACTTGGTGATTTAGAGTGCCCTTACAACATGATTAATTCTGAAGTTCAAGCAGGTCCATAGTTCGACCTCTTCATGACTCATGACCTTACTATGCCCGTCTCGATAAGTGTTCAAGGTCTCCTACCTCTTTGGCCAAAGTTCGAGTACTACTACATCCCCTTTTCTAGTACCGAGTTTCCTTTCAACTTCTTACACAAAATATACATGTGTCACCTAATTAGGGACTCTCTTATGCTTTGATCTATCAAATAAGGAATAAATTTATTTTCTAGTATTAATAAATAAATTATTTAATAGCAACTTATATAAATACCATTTAATTTTGAATTTTAAATTTTGATAAATAATTTGTATTATATTTTAAATTAGTTCATGTTACCAATCAAAGGATAAAAAAAAGAAAAAAAATAAAAATGTTACAACTTTGTACGAAGTAAAATGAATATACAGAAAAAGAAAAATGAAGACTTAAATTTTAAAATTAAAGATGATAAATTAAATTTTGAAGTAATCATATTTATGCAAAGTATATATTATTTGACAAATCATTAAGCTATGTAGATTACACAATGTGATATATGATAAGTTTTTAAGTACATTAATAAGCCTATACAATATTTTGCATTTTTTTAAAACAACATTTATTTTTTTTTTATATATAAATCATTAAAAAGTTATATGGTTAATGGTATATCTCTTTACTCTATTTATTTGATTTTGAAACTCTATATATTTTATAGGAATATTTATTTTTTGAAGTATAGTCTATAATTAAGCGCACAATAAAAAAATTTAAAAAATAGTTTATTATTATAAATATAAACATAATAAATTTGAAAAATAAAATATAATAAGTAATTAAAAAATAATTATACAAATTAAAAAATATAAAACAATTAAATTATCAATATAAGCGAGTAAAAATATAAGAGATTTTAATAATTCATATCCTCAAAATTTAAAAGAAATGAGAAATAAATTTATTTTTTAGTATTAATAAATAAATAAATAATTTAATAACAACTAATATAAATATCATTTAATTTTAAATTTTGATAAATAATTTGTATTATATTTTAAATTAATTTATGTATATCAATCAAAGGATAAAAAAAAGTAGAAATAAAATGTTATAACTTTAAAAGAAGTAAAATGGACAAAAAGAAAAAGAAAAATGAAGATTTAAATTTTAAAATTGAGGAGGACATATTGAGTTTTAAAATAATCAATATTATGTTATTTATTAAATTATAAGTTATGTGAATTATAAAAGGTGACTCATGACAAATTTTAAAATATATTAACTAGTCAAAAGGCTTAATATATATATATATAAAACAATCAACATTTCATAACTTAGAGATACAATTAGCTGCCTCTTCCTGGCTTTCCCATGATGAAAAATTATACAGTGAAATAGTGATATTATATCAATATTTTTTATGGAATGAAAAAGCAATAAGAGATTGACAAATATACAAATATAGTTAGTAAAATTTTTTTAAAAAAATAACTACGTGGTGGTTGCAATTTTGTAAGACTCACCACGTATATATGTTTATTCACTATTAATTTACCATTCCATGTCGGCTATATTACTTGGAACAACCAATGTACCGTATAATCTCTCATGATAATGGGCGTTTCAAAAATATTGATGACACAGATGAGCATTCCAGTAGCCCACATGGAACTGTATCTCTGTATCTGAATGTGATTCGGTTTCAAACAATGGGAGTTGCTTTAGTGAGTCTGAAAAAGAGAAGACAGCCAATTCTGCCCTCTCCTCCCCCTCTAAAACCCTTTTTCAGCTAAACCCTACCTAAGGTAATGGATGCAAAGATCGATGAGAAAAGGAATGAAGAACCAAATCGCTAGCAGGTGATAATACTATTGACGATTTCATATATGCTTGTTATGTTTCATCAGTTTCTTTCTCTCTTTTTCAAAGAGAACAATAAATGAGAGAGTAGCTTAGCTATGCCATAGAACTGCAAAAAAATTAGTAACCCAAAAGAATGTGACGAGTCTATTTGTTTGACCAATAGAAAAAAAAATTCAAGAATTGAGCTACTTAATTTACCATGGCTTTGATATTTTTTTCCTTTGTGGCAAAAACTAGTTTGTTTACCTTTAGATGATTTCTTGACATTTATCTGGTGATATGGTGAAATGAAACCCAACTTCTTATGCTTCTCTTCAATGTTAATCATGATTAGGTGAGCACTATTCGGTTTGAACTGAATAAATCGAACAGAATCATCTTAATTCGATAATTTGGTTTGATTTTTAAAGTAATTTGGTTCAGTTTGGTTTTAAATTTTAAAAATTTCGGTTATTTCGATTTGATTTGGTTTTGAAAAGAAAAAAATTGGTTGAACCGAACCAAACTGAATTATTTTATTGATTTTTAAATTATTTTATTTTTATAGGAAATTTATGTATTATATGTATTATTATTGTTATATATAAATTGTTTAATTTCATTGATTAATGGTTATTAGGTTCAAATCAAAATCAAAATCAAACCAAATAACTTAAAAATTCAGTCTAAACAAAAAAATAATCAAAATAAAAAAACCAATCAGTTCGAACAGAACCAAACCAAATTAGGAAGATTCGGTTTGGTTTGATTTTTTTATACAATTCGATTCGGTTTGATTTTTAAAATATAATAATTCAGTTAATTAGGTTTTATTGGTTCAGTTTCGTTCGATTTGAACCGAATGCTTAGCTCTCATGATATTTGGATGCTCTTATGGGTCATATAATGTATAATGTTTAATTAGAATGTATGAAAATAGATATGTGAATTATCCCTGAGCAAATCAAAAACTGTAAACATGGAACCAAATTATGTTATAATATTCAAAGTTTGTGTGTTTCTACTTGTGGGTTTGAAAAGTTATGTAAGGTTTGATCCTTAAATGAAGAGTTATAATATTCTTTTGTCCTTGGATGCATTAAAATCAAGTAATTATGTTTTCGAACTGAATCAATAACTTACTATTAAGGGTCTGTTCTCGGGCATATTTCCTATCAGAAAGGGAAAATTCCTTTTTCTTAAGAGCAGTTTCTATTTACAAATTCCTTGTTTTGAGATTATATTTGCATGGGCATGTTTTAATTTATTATGTATAAGACTACATTGATTTGATTGCCAGATGCCACTGAGTTCTCAGCCTTTTGGTTTTCATGCTTGCATCAGTTTAGCTCAATCCAAACTTCACTGGGATTCCTTGTCTGTGTTAGATAATAGGCTACAGAACAATGATATACTAGGTAATGATATTTGACACTATATCTGTCACGTAAGGAATCTATGAAGCAATGATTAAACAAGGACATTTTTGGTATGCTTGGAAGTGCAATGCGAAGAGGTGACAGGTTGTCCAATGATTTGTTTCGTTGGGCGTTATTTCAAGTTTAGTAGTAGATCTTGAGTTAAATTGAGATTGATAATCACTGCAGGTCTCGGATCTAAAATAAGTATATATATCAATGGGGTTTTTCCTATTTTCGCGGCACTGTTGAGAGACAGCAAACAACTCTCCCCTCATCAGCTCCACCTCTCATTTTTGCTGGATGTTTAATGTGTAGGTGTGTAAGATTGAAAGAAATCTCTGTAAGTCAATGAGTCGATGAGTTTTAGTTCAGTAGTTCTTGAATCGCCTTTGAGTTCTACTATTTGAAAACATATATAATATGTGTCTCAATTAATTATAAAAATAAATATAAAAATTGAAATGTGAGAGTAAAAAAAAATATATATATTCTATGTCTCAAAGGTTCTATGAATTAACCTTACATCTTCCTTCTCAATTTGGATTTAGTAAACCCTCCATGGTTTTTTTTTATATATATATTTTTACTTATTATTTGAATGTTGTTGCTTATTTTTTGAGTATGGGAATATCAGAATATATATTAATTAATTATTTGCATAAATAATAAGTTAAATTGAAAGAAATAAAAAAGATATATATATATATATATATATATATATATATATATATAAACTAAATAATATAAATAAGTTCACAAAATAAGTCACGTGTTTAATAAATTAATTTAAAATTTTATCATTTGTCATTTTCTTAGTACCATTGTTTCTAACATCTGCTTACATATATGCAACTTGGCAAAAAAAATTATCTATTTAAGTTGATTTTATTGAAAAATATAAAATATTTAGAATTTAAATAGAATAAAATATTTAAATTTTTATTTTAATTAACTTTTTATTTTCTTTTAATTATTAGTTATAAAAAAATATTTATTGAACAAGAAAATGATTAGATAAGACTTAATTAGTTGAAATTTTATTTTAATTTATCTTTTTTAATTATAAATTTAATTATTAGTGTTATATAATATTTGACTTAATAATTTTATTTCAATAATTATTGATATTAGATTAAAAAACATATTTACCCAAAAAATAAGGTAATAAAAGTTTCCATGGGATACCCATTACCAATTTGAATTATAAAATCCAATATGTTATTAGATTTTCTTTTTACTAAAGAAAATAAACTAAAGATAAATTATTTCAATAATACAATATAAAGGTTATAATATAATACAATTAAAGAAAATTATTGGTTGGATCAAGTGCATGTACATTTTTACTCACATAGATATGAATCCCAATTTTAATAGCTAGACTATGCAAGTAATTTTTTTTAAATATTATTAATAATAAAATTAGCTTGCTCATTAAAAAAACTACATTTTTATGAGTATTCGATGCATTATTTAAAATGTATTATTTAATTTACTTATATTATTTATATATATATATATATATACAAAGTAGAAATATTTTCGATTTGTGCTGTCACATAGCGTTTTAAGAAAAGAGCTTGCTTCTCTTTGGCAAAGAAATATTTGGAACCTATTTGCTTGCACTAGAAGCATATGCTTCTTCTGGAACTCCCTCACCTTTGTCCTTAGATAGCAATTGCCGTCAATGATTTTGAAGAGGTTGTTCATAAGCAAGGTGAAGAAGCCCTCCATTTCTTTTTGTCTAGCTAGGCTCATTGCCTTCATAAAAGGGAAGGAGAATAAATGTAAAATTGATGGGCTTAATTAGATTTAAAAAATTTTAAGAATTTATATAACTACTATAAAATATGTAGTAGGAGATTATTAAAGAATAATTATTATATTTACTTTTTAATTTTTTTTATTAATATTATTTAAATATAAAATTAAATTAATTTTTATTTTGTTAATATTACTATTTATGTGAGAGAAACTAAATTAATAACTACTCTCTCTAAAAGTGTTATAACCGATAAGAGTAAATTTAAGCTTGATTTTTAAACCTTCTACTGTTATACCTTTTGATTTACAATTTCTCCTCTTTTCTTCTCTATATACAAACAGAGGTTGTACTCTCTCTCTCTCTCTCTCGCAGATTTCAGAAACAGATTCCATTTCTAAATCGAGCAAGGTGGGAACCGCATATAAATTCTTAACTAAGAATTTTGAAAATAATCGATTGCTTGAGGGTTTTGAAGTTATGGTTTTTTTACTTGAAAGTTCATGATGTAGGGTTTTATATTCTCTGATTGTGTCCATTGAATTGATTGGGATATGCGTTTCGAATTCTAGTCATCATTTGATTGGTTGCAATTGGAATTTTATGATTTATTTTGTTTTCTTCGATGTATTACTATTTGTTAAAGTGAATTCCTCTGTTACAGTGAACGATACTTGCTTCTAGTCGTGGAAGCTTTGGTTTTACGTTATACAGTAATTGTTTATTCACTTTAATTTAGCTGAAATTGATCTTTGTGTCGTGTTATATAGATGGAACATTCGTTATCTGCGCTTGTATACAAAGGTTCTATTCCTAAAGCCATTCTTGAATCCAAGAAGCAGAAGAAGCTCTTTGTTGTCTATATTTCTGGTAAATTCTCTTTAATTTGGAATTTAATTTCTTTTTTTTTTCTGGGTTAATAGCAATTTTCATTTTTTATTGTTTGTTTTTGTTTTCCCGTTTTTGGTTTTCAGGTTCAGATGAAAAGTCAGTTGAATTGGAAAAATCCACATGGACTGATTCAAAAGTAATCAATACAGTTATATGCTTTTTGTCTTTCTAATCTGACCTCATTTTTTCTACATGCCATATCTGTGTCCTTTTTGGCTGGTTCTTATTTTGTGTGTTGCAATCAGGTGGCAGAGTCACTGTCAAACTACTGCATTTTCTTGCATATCCCAGAATCAAGCACTGATGCTGCAAATTTTCGTGCAATATGTATCCTCTGTTGAATTGTTCCTACTTTTTTCAAACCCTGGTCATTCTTCCTCAGATGCTAATATGTTTTATGGTGATCTAAGAACTAAGATTGAGCTGTGCCAATAATAGTAACTTGCCTGCTTGTCTTTTTAGTCACATTATGTTGTACTTCTTCATGCTATTTGGATGTGAAATCTCTTCCAATTATGTTTTACTCATGTGATGTATGGACAAGTTAGATGAGTAATTAGGCATAGTAACTATAGACAAGACATCACCAATAAGAGCGAGGACATTGCCTAGGGCAACATAGGTATGAGTTTCGAGTTTGAGAAAACTCATTGAAGTGGTTCTCTGAAGCACCCAAGTACAATTTCATATTATCCCCATTGCCATTTTTCTGAGGTAATGGCATCTTTGCACATCATTTCTTTTTTCAGAAGTAAGTTTGGCATGGTACTTCTTTTATACATTTCCTTAGCATGTCAATTTACACCAACTGATACTGTGCTGTCATTATTCTATTTTACTTGTTTAGAACGTAGTTTTTTCAATCTTTGAAAGCAAGAAGGTATCCTTACACAAACTTGTTACAGATCCACAGAAATCTGTCCCTTCTATAGCAGCTATTGGGTACAATGGAGTTCAACTTTGGCAAAATGGTATGATATTTATATTATAACCTATGTTTTAAGCAAACATAGGATCTGGCACATGACAATATCCCAGAAATTTAATTATTTTATTTTTGTGTAATCCTTCAGAAGGAATTGTTAGTGCTGAAGTTCTGGCTTCCAGCTTAGAGAAGGCATGGTTGGGTCTTCATATCCAGGTATACCAGTATTGGTTTCTCTTAATTCACATGCACCTACCATGAACTCTCTGTAATGCTTAAGGAGCCAAACCTTATTTGGATACTATAGAAATGTTCAAATGTTAAGCAAAGGTTCTTTCACCTAAACCACCATTCCAGGGGTTTGAGGGAATTGCAAAGATATTGTGTGACTTTGCCATAGCGTGTTGCATTCACTAGTATCTAGTTGTTTTGATTTTATTTTTATTTTTATTTTTTTTAGAGATTGATCTTCCCTTAGTTAAGTTTCCTTGTTATTTATTTTTCAATTTGTTTAATAATAAGTTATAACATCCCTTAGTCTAAAAACTATTGCACCCTTTTGAATGTTAAGAATTTAAGAATTAGAAGAATAAGAGAAAGGAAAACCATGAAGACTACATCTTTACTATCTTTTCATCTATTTTTGATGGAATAGAATGTCACATATTTATATACAAAAATCCCTAAAATCATTCCAACTAATCTCTAAAATTATACTCTTTAGTTATACTTTACTAATTAGGAATAGAAATCTCTACCTATTCAGGAATATAAATCTTACACTAAATAGGAATATAATATATTGAAGCTTATGTAACTCTCACTAATAAAATTGTGAGTATTAGAAGTCTTGTCTCTATGACATGAAGGTTTTCTCTTGTTTTCTTTTGACGAGTTTTCCTTGTTTTGGTCTTATTTCTTCTCATATTTTCCTATGGATCATCTGCACCTTTCTAATCGCCTGACAGAGGAGGCCTACGAGAATATGTCCATAGCGGGGGATCCAGAAGTTATTTTGGATCTTGATGAGTTTGAAAAGAAGGAGCCTGTAGAGGGTGTTTGTTGGATATTGGTGGGACGTTTTCTCACAAACAAGCCTATCAATTTTTTTGCTATGAAAAATCAAATGGCATCACTTTGGAGTCCGGTGAAAGGATTGAGTGTGAAGGAACTTGGGAATAATCTTTTCATTTTTCAATTATTTCATGAGCTCGATTTTGAAAATGTGTTGAAGGGAGGTCCTTGGACGTTCTCTCAACATCTGTTGATTATGAAGGAGTTGAAGAAGGGGGAGAAGGCTACAAACGTTCAATTGAATACTGTGGACATGTGGGTGCAAGTGTATGATGTCCCAAATGGTTTCATGACTGAGAGATTGGGAAAAGTAATTGGTAATCATATTGGGACTTTTATTGAATCTAATCCGTGCAATTTTTTTTGGAATGTCGAAATTACATGAGGGTCAGGGTCTCTTTGGATGTTCGGAAGCCAATCAAAAAGTCCATGAAACTTGCCCATGGAAGTGTGGAAATTGGAGAACTCAATTTCAAATATGAGAGACTTCCCACCTTTTGCTTTTTCTGTGGTATCATAGGTCATTCTGATAGATCTTGTGAATGCTATTTTGATGCAAAACCAGAGCATCGGATCAAAACCTATGGCACTTGGTTACGTGCTCAGTTTCCTAAACAGAAAGTCATCGGTGAGAAGTGGCTGCGATATGAGCCACCGGAGCTAGAGGAGGATGGAAGCTCTGGTGTTGGCGAGGAGATGGAAGCAGAGCAATTCTCGGGAGATAATCAAGTGCAATCTAAGGGAAGGGATAAGGAATGCAATCTGTCAAATGTTAAGCGCGAAATTTGTTTTTCAAATCTTGGTACTCAATATGGTAAGTTTGTTAACAAGAGTAAGTATGTTATCCTGGGAGGTGAGAACGTTATTATTATGCGTGGTCCCACATTTCAAAATGACGATATCGTCCTTGAGGCCCAAAACAGTGATGTTATGATGATCTTGTTTCTCTTGATGGTATGGAATTAATCCAGCATGCAGACTCTGAAATGGTTTTGGGGGCTCAATCTGACTTATTTTCAAAAAACGTGGATGTGGCGGGTACTAGTGGTTCCCTGGCCCACTAGGAGCCTTGAGTACCTTATTGTGGAATTGTTGGGGGCTTGGGAACCAACGAACAATTCAAGTTCTGAAGGACCTTGTGTCTTCTAAGCATCCCAACTTTATTTTTCTCATAGAAACTATGGTTTTAAGAAGTCGAATAGAGGAAGTGAGGAAAGTTTTGAATTTTGAGGGTCTTTTCATAGTGGATCAAATGGGGCATAGTGGAGGTTTAGCTTTGTTGCGGAGGGAGCGACGAATAGCTAGTTTGTTTGGTTTTTCGAACATTTTTATTGATGTTGCTGTTAATGTAGATGGTTTCGCTCCTTGGAGGTTGACGGGATACTAAGGTTTTCCTGAAAGGCATCGTAGAAGACAATCTTGGGATCTTTTGCGGCAATTAAAAACTATATCTTGGCTTCTTTGGTGTGTCTTAGGTGATTTTAATGATATTCTTGCTCTTCATGAGAAGCAAGGAAATATTGCCCATCCAAATTGGTTGATAGCAGGCTTTAGAAGTGCTATTCATGATTGTGGTCTTTGTGATTTAGGTATGGTTGGGTATGCTTTTACATGGGAACGGAGTAGGGGCCTGCCGAATTGGGTTCAAGAGCCCCTTGATAGGGTTCTTGGATCGCATGATTGGTGTAATTTATTTCTATCAACAACAGTTTATAATTTGGAAGGCAGTACGTTTGATCACTCACCTATTTACCTTCATCTTAATGCAGTTGCGCAAGTTTATCGAGCCAAGCGTTTTAAGTTTCAAAATAAATGGCTTGAGGAACCTGAATGTAAAGATATGGTGGCTTCTAGTTGGGCGAAAGGTGTGGGGCTTGATATTTTCTCCAGAATTCGTGTTTGTACAGAAGAGTTGAGTAATTGGGGCATTCAAATGTCGTAGCAGTTTTGGGAGCAGATTCAAGACTGCAAAAATAAATTAAAGACGCTGCGAGGTAAGAGGGATGATGAGTCAGTGAAGTTATATATGGAGGCTAATTCCTTGTATCAAAATCTCTTGAATAATCAAGAGATTTTTTGGAAGCAATCGGTTAAGCAACATTGGCTTCAAGCTGAAGATAAAAATTAAAAATTCTTTCATGTTATGGCTTCTGCTAGGCGTAAGAAGAACACGATTCACACTTTGAAGGATTCTGGAGGCATTTGGAAAACTTGGGATGATGGTTTGGATGTTGTTGTCGTGGAGTACTTCCAAACGTTGTTTGCATCGAATGGTTGTCTTGGAGATGAGGTTTTGAATTGTATTGATGTGTTTATCACTCCTATACAATTGGAGATGTTGGCTCAGCCTTATGATGCCGAAGAAATTAAGGCTACTATTTTTTCTATGCACCCAGACAAGGCTCCAGGGCCAGATCGTCTAAATCCGGCTTTCTTCCAGAGATTTTGGTCAGTGGTTGGGTGTGATGTAACTACTGCTTGTCTTCATTATTTGCATGCAGGATATGTTCCCTAGGAGATTAATGAGACTTCTATTGTTTTGATTCCGAAAAAGAAAAATCCGAAAGCAGTCGCTGATCTGAGGCCTATAGCTTTGTGTAATGTGATTTACAAGATTATTAGCCAAGTTATTGCTAATAGGCTTAAGGTGGCCCTCCTTACTTTGATTTTAGATGCTCAAAGTGCGTTTGTTTTGGGTAGAATGATTATAGATAACATTCTTCTTGCGTATGAGACTATGCATTTTCTTAAGAGGAAGACTCAAGGGAAGGATGGATGGGTAGCTTTAAAGCTAGATATGAGCAAAGTCTAAGACAGACTTGAATGGGGTTTCTTGCGGCAATTGCTGCATAAATTGGGGTTCAGTCGTACCTGGGTGGAGGTTGTAATGTCTTGTGTTTCTTCGGTTTGCTATACGGTGATTAATGGCAGTCATGAGATAGGCCCTTTTGTTCTGGAGCGGGGTTAGCGGCAAGGTGACCCTTTATCACCTTACCATTTCATTATTTTTGCAGAGGGTTTGTCATCTTTTCTTCGCAAAAATGAATCCGAAGGCTTAATTCATGGGTGCCGTGTTGCAAGGGGAGGTCCTTCGATCACTCATTTATTTTTTTGCAGATGACAGCCTCCTCTTTTTTAAGACCAAGAAAGGAGAAGCTTTGTGTATTAAATAGTGCTTAGAATCGTACAAAAAAGCCTCGGGTCAAGTGGTGAATTTCAAAAAATCCTTAATTTCTTTCAGCTCGAGTACTTGTCATGATCGAGTTGTGGAAATTTGTAATGCTCTCCATATTACTCATAAGGAAGATTATGGTTCTTATTTGGGCCTTCCTTCGCATGTTGGTAGGAATCATAGAGTTGTATTTGAATCTGTTAAAGATAGAGTTTGGAAGCGCTTTCAGGGGTTGGAAAGAAATCTTTTGTCGAGAGCGGGGAAAGAAGTGCTTCTAAAGTCGGTGGTTCAATCAATACTGACCTATGTCATGAGTGTTGTCAAGCTACCGAATGATATTGTTTCTGATATAGAGAAGATGATGAATTCATTCTGGTGGGGAAGTAGAGATGGCCAATGTTTGGGAATTAGATGGATGGCTTGGGATAAGATGTGTGCTAGTAAGTTTGTGGTTGGCTTGGGTTTTCGTAGACTCTCTCATTTTAATATGGCATTATTATTCAAACAAGCCTGGTGCTTTATCACTCGCCTGGATTCATAGGTAACAAGAGTCTATGCAGCTCGTTACTTCCCAAACGGTTCTTTTTTTGACTCTATTATTGAGAGTAATCCAAGCTATAGTTGGCGTGGTATTTTTGCGGCGAAATTTTTGATTATGAAAGGGTGCAAATTGTGGATTGGGAATGGATGGAAAATTCTTGTCTGGGATGATCCATGGATTCTGGGACAAGATAACAGTGTTGTTACGTCTGATTGTTTAGTAGGCATGGAGGACATTCGAGTGGCAAATCTTTTCAAGCTGAACGAGTTGTCTTGGGATGAAGATATCGTGCAGGATGTTTTTAATGATCATGATGCCTCAAAAATATTAAGATTCCTCTTCTTGTGACATCTCGAGCAGATGTTATATATTGGGAGCTAGAAAAGCAGGGTATGTATTCGGTTCGTAGTGCGTACTGGTTGCTCAATTCTGAAGTTAACAGTGCAAATGTCAATTTTGGTTTGTGGAAGAAATATGGAATGCTTTTGTTCCTTCAAAAGTCAAAATCTTTATCTGGCGTGCTTGTACAAATACGCTTCCTACTATGTCTAATTTGCGGACGAAGAGGGTTGAAGTTGTAGATATTTGCCCAACATGTAACTCTGAAAATGAGACGGTGGTCCATTGCTTGTTTAACTGTAACTTTGCCCGAGAATGTCGGAGGACGTCGTGTTGTGCTTTCTGGATGAATCATGTTCGTAATGTGCTTGAATGGTTGCAGAATTTGTTTGCTGTGTGTGATCAGACTCAAGTTTCTCAAGCTCTTATGCTAGTTTGGAGTATTTGGGAGACTCGAAACAAGTTGATATGGAAACAATTGCGTCAACATCCAAATCAAGTAAATTCTTAGGAGTTGCATTGTTTCAATGAGTGGTCTACAGCTCAAATGAAGTCTAATGTATCAATTTCTGATCTAATAGCATCATTTGTTCGATGGAGAAGTCTGTTGCAAGGAATGTTGAAACTAAATATTAATGCAGCTATTAATTCTGCTCAAGGAAAAGTTGGTTTTGGGTGGATTCTTCGTAATCATGCGGGAGGTGTTTTAGCAGTAAGGGTTGTTCCTTTATCGGGTCAAATGACTGCTTACTGAGCAGAAATCATGAGTTTCAGAGAGGCTTTATCTTGGGCGAAGATGCATGTATGGCAGAAAATAATTTTTGAGTCTGATTCTATGTTGCTAGTGCATGCCATGGCAAATATGAGTATAAATTTTTTTATTGAGGGTTCTCTTTTGATTGATTGCCGATTATTAATGTAGGATATTCTAAATTGTAACCTGCAATATATTCGTAAATCGGTGAACCAGTGTGCTTATCTCCTAGCTAGAGCAACTGTTTCTTTGTCTGATTCGAATGAATGGGTTCATTCTTACCCATCATTCATTGAGGATGTAATTCTTTTTGATATGATTAGTGAATAAATCTTCATAATTTATTTTCAATATATATATATATATATATATATATATATATATATATATATATATTGACTTTCCATAACACTCCCTCTTACGTTGGAGTATAGAATCTCGCCAATTCTAACACTTTCCCTTGGTGAGATTCTTATTGAAGCCAATAAGTCTCACAACAGCTCACAAATGGCACAACCAACAGCTCACAAGGCAGATTCAGAAACACCTATACAAAGGGCACCAACTAAAAGCACCAAAACACAACGACACTTCCTCTCCAAAGACGGCACTGGCGAGGGAAAAAAGGAAACAATAGGTGGATCTTTACCCAATGGCTCACAGGGCTGTGATACAATGGCTATTCAAACTTCAAATGCCCACAAGATCCCACTTCAAAACACCTATACGAAGGCAAAGTAGCTCACTAGGTTGCACAAGCAAATGGTCACCAAAACCTAGACAAATAGAGTCACAAGACCCAAACATAAAAACACCTGCAAGCAAGAAGACTCTCAGAGTAGAAATAGCGGAGATATGTTACAAGACTGTGACTTAGCTTAGAATCACCCAAAAACACCCTTAAAACAGTCCTTGCAGCAATCACTGTAGCTTCTAGGTGTAATGGCAACCACCAAGAAGCTCCAAAACACAAAGCACATGCTACCACAGCAACTCAGCTCCTTCCCATGACTACCATAAACACAAGAGTTCGGTAGCATGCCTCCAATAGAGCACCTTCTAGGAGGCACCAAATCACATATTAGTTCATAGGAATGCATTATACACCTTGAGGTGACACTGTTGGAAGAAAGTGAGATGCCAATGATCGTCCGATGCCCTTCCACGCATCGGTGCATAGGGAGGCACTAGAAAACTGATGTGGTTGGGAGTCCAATAATTAGACTAAAAATGTTAGACCCATTAGAGCTTAGTAGCGTGCCTCCAATATAGCACCTTCTGGGAGGCACCAAATCACATATTAGTTCATAGGAATGCATTATACAACTTAAGGTGACACTGTCGGAAGAAAGCGAGACGCCAGTGACTGTTGGATGCCCCTCCATGCACTAGTGCATGGGGAGGCGTTAGAAAAATTGATGTGGTGCGTGGAGGCCACTCGTTGGGAGTCCAATAACCAGACTTTCTGGCTAGGTTGATCGGCAGTTGGGTAACCTTCCTAGGGGGCGGTGAGAAAGAAAAGTCACTCTACTAGGGTGACCTAAAATCTCAATAGGTTTAGCTCAAGAACAAACAGGAAGCGGACACAAAAATTTCAAATTTCTTACTCTGATATCATTTTAAGATTTTAAGAATTAGAAGAATAAGAAAGAAAGAAAGAAAGGGAAGAGAACCACAAAGACTACATTTTTATTATCTTAAAGAAAGGGAAGAGAACCACAAAGATTACATTTTTATAATCTTTTCTTCTATTTTTGATAGAATAGAAGATCACATATTTATATACAAACATTCCTAAAATCATTCTAATTAATCCCTAAAATTATGCTCTACTAATTAGGAATATAAATCTCTGCCAATTTAGGAACATAAATCCTACATTAAATAGATTTATGTATAATATATTGACTTTCCATAACACTACCTCTTAAGTGGAGTATGGAATCTCATCAAATAAAATTTCCAGCTATGTTCTTTTTATCCTCTTGTTAATTTTTTTCCCTTTTTGTTGTTTTTCTAATTTCTTTTTTGTATTTTCTACCCTTGTTTATGATAAGATAAATGTAATTTGAAGTGCACTGCCATTTGAGTGCTTGGAAGCCTTGCATTGGCCAGATAAAATACTTAAATCCATATTTAGTGCAACTATATCATAGCACATCCCGATATTCTGCCACGCTATATTGTCATTCCAGCCTACAACTGCACCTCTGCCCCCGTCACCATCTCCAACCCAACTTAATAGAAATGGCTTTTCATTAACGTGTTGTTCATGGTCATTACTTTTACTGTGCCAGCTTCTCTAAAACAATTTTGTAGTTTCAGTCATACTTGCTTAAAGCATACCTTGGAGTGCTCAAAGCTCAAAAGCAAAACTTTAAGCGGGAAGTTCTTTTTTATTCTAAAGTTAGGCTCATTAATGAAGTGCAACCTAAGAGTGGGCTTTTCCCTCTTTTATTATTCTACAATTTTCAATCCTTGAATCCGTGATCAATATCTAAACAAGAGTGGCAACTGATTATTAGGTGATATTCTGTGCCAAACATGAGATTTCATGTGCATGCAGTGCTCACTCTCTCTCTCTCTCTTCCCAACACGTGTATAGACACTGAGGATCTTCAGAATCTAGAGGCAACTCCTTTTTGTAGTTGCTTCCTTAGTGGAATTTTCCAAATTCTGGAAAAGTCCTTATAAGGTAGCAACATAACAACATAACATCTTATGTGTTCAAGGGATGTCCTTATTTCTGTGCAAGTCTTTATGGGTAGTTGGTATACTTGTAGAAAGAGATGATTCTCCTTAATTTCAATTAATCTGTACTTGGGTATATATATACAATTGATTCCTATAATTGTGTTCTATAAATAGAAAAAAAAAAAAAAAAAAAAAAAAATAGAATACAGAATACAAAATATACAGAGAAATAATATAGTGATTGACTTTCCATAACAATACTCTAGGCTTCTATGTGCTGACATACATATGCAAGGTGTTCTTACCTTATTCAAAGATTCGATGCTTTGATGTCTCACATTCATTTTTGAATATAGTGTTTTTCCATTGAAATGTCTGATCACTAATTGCAGGAAACAACTGCAACTGTCCTAACTGCAACACTTGCTTCAAATAAACCTGAACTATCTACTGCTGGATCTTCTGATATTAGCTCATCTGGGCAAGGGAGTTCTTCAGGTACAGTTGTTCCACCAGCTTCAGTGGACAAACATGTACAATCCTCGGATGTTGGACCACCAGATGCTTCTAAGACGATAGAAGAAAACAACAGTCATGAACATATTGTTGAGGTCAGTATAAGTTGTCTATTGCGTCCTTGGGTGTGTTTAACATTTTTATAACTGTATTTTGAATTGTATGCTTGGTTGGTTTGTCAATTATATGAACAGGTCAATGGTACTAGCTGTGATGACAAGGCATCTTCAAAATCATCTAATGCTGATAATTCATTAAGTATTGAGTCTGAGCAATCCACTGCTCTTAGTGATGAAGCCAAGGAATTACCTAGTCCTCCAAGGCTAGACCCAAACATTTCTGTTGCAGATGTCATGTCTTCTAGCGTTGAAGATGAGCATCCTGCTGAAGAAAAGATTATTAACAAGTATTCAGGTGTTCCTGGTGGAGATTCACATTTAGTTACTACTGAAACAAATAAAGCTGTGCAAAATGAAAGGGACAAATGTGTTGATGATATGAAGGCTTACAGATTAGACAATAATAAGAGTGTTAATGCATTAAGTGAGGTTCATTTAAATATCAGATTGCCAAGTGGTGTTAGCCTACAAGACAAATTTTCTGTGACAAGCACTTTAGGAATGATCAAAGACTATGTGGACAGAAACCAAGCTAGTGGCATTGGCCCATATGATCTTGCTATTCCTTATCCTCGCAAGGTGTTCAGCAATCAAGGTAAGAATAAATGGTTTAGCTTGTTCAGATTCTTCTTGAATGTTGTTAATAGGGCTATGCATGATTCTTGGGGGTCCCAAACCAAAGAACCTTACTAAATAGACAAGAATTGCACCGAACTGAATTTATTTTGATGCTTTGATTCAGTTTAGGTTCTTCACTAAGAACCAAATTGGAACCATACTGAAACCAAATTGGAACTATACCGAACTGGAACTGAACCGAGAACCGAATATATATATATATATATATATATATATTCTTTTTAGATGTATTATATACCTTCAATATAATATTATGTGTGTGTGTGTGTGTGTGTGTGTGCATATATGTACAATTATAGGCTAAATACAACATAATATTATATTTTATTTCTCTATATTTTCTTAATAATTTTAGTTATAAATATAGTAAATTATCTTATAATTCTTGATTATAAGTGTACATTATACTATGTATATGCTTAATTCATTATTATATTTAAACATTACATAATTAATAGATAGTTAAAGCCTAAAAGGTATATTATATGATATAGTTAAATTACTGTTTCATATGATATACTTAATTTTAAATTATATATGTACCTTATAGTTAAAAATAATATAATTTAGAAATAAAGAAAAGATATATTATGTAATATATTATGTATTTGTTATAGAAAGTCAATCTTATAATTATGTACATAATATTCTTTATTAATTAGTTAGCATGATTATTGGAATCTCTTCCCAATTAGAATACTTAATTATAGGACTCTTTGTATATAAATACCTTGTATCTCATTCAAGAAAATACATAGAAAATATTCTCTTCATGGTATCAGAGCCTAGGTTCCCTAGCCTGAAATTTTTTTGAAATATATATCTTTTTTCTCTGGTTCTTCTCCTCTGAGAAGTGCTGTCTTCTAGGAGAACTCAATAGAGTTATCACAGTGTCTCACCACCCATCTCAGGAGAAGGGCCAGGTGCCAATCGGCCACCCTTGGAAGTCCGGTGACCGGACTTGAGGTGCGTAGCCTTCGCGCTCCATTCTTAAGTTCTGAGCCCTATTCCACACGTCGGCGTGTGAACGCACGTGTGCCCTCCTTCGGTGACGTCCGACAGTCGCGTCTCTTGTCCCAGGGTCGCCTCGACTTTGTGATTCCAGTTCCGTGGTTCATTGTTTAGTTTGGGGCATTTCTTTTGGATCTCAAATATTTCTCTCCTTCGGGCAGTTCACTGTTGAGCAATTTCAGGTTCTGTTTTTATGGAATTCTTTTGTTTCTAAGTTTTATTGAATTTGTTTGAAGATTGGGACAGAATTGGTTATTAATCTGTGTTAGAATATTGTTAATTTCATCTAATGGCGGACAATAAGGCTATTATTTCTGATGTGATTCCAATGATGACTAAAATCACGGAACACAAACTTAATGGTTCAAATTACCTGGAGTGGAGTAAGACCGTCAAGGTCTATTTACGAAGTATTGACAAGGATGATCATCTGACTAAAGATTCACCTACTGATGATACAAAGCAAGCTTGGCTTAGGAAAGATGCTTGGTTGTTTTTGCAACTTCGAAATTTGATTCATAGTGAGGTAATTAGTTTAATTAATCACTGTGAATTTGTTAAGGAATTGATGGATTACTTAGATTTCCTGTATTCTGGTAAATGAAATATTTCTCGTATTTATGATGTGTGCAAAGCATTCTATCGTGCTGAGAAGCAGGATAAGTCTTTCACGGCTTATTTTATGGAATTTAAGAAAGTATATGAAGAACTTAATGTCTTGTTGCCTTTTAACCCTGATGTGAGTCCAGCAGGCTCAACGAGAGCAGATGACTGTTATGAGTTTTCTTGCAGGTCTTCCTTCAGAATATGAGACTGCTAAATCTCAAATCCTATCTAGCTCTGAAATTTCCTCTCTACATGATACATTCACACGTGTCCTTCGTACAGAAAGTACCCAACTTCCACAAACTACTAGTGGTGCTCTTGTTAGTCGAAATATGAATGGACAACAGAGAAATAAAGGAGGAAATTCAAGCAATAGAAGTAATCAGTGTAATGGGGAAACCAATTCTAATATGGACTCGAAAGGAGTTATTTGTTATTATTGTTATGAGCCTGGTCATACAAAATACAATTGTCTAAAGTTTCAAAGGAAGAATCAGCGGTCTCAGATGGCAAACATGGCAATAGATGAGTCTACAGTTGCACCCTCATATGAGAAAATTGTCTTAATATCTACAGAGGAATATGCATAATTTTTCCAATATCAGGCATCTCTAAAAGCCTCTAATTCCCCTGTCACTGCTATCGTTGAGTCAGGTAAATACACTACATGCCTTGTATCTTCCTTATCCAAATGGGTCATTGATTCTGGTGCTACAGATCATATGACAGGTAATTCTAGTCTTCTATCATCTTTTCAGTCTCATCCTCCCTCCTCTACAGTTACTTTAGCTGATGGTTTTACTTCTTGTGTCATGGGTTCTGGTACTGCAAACTCAACGCAATCTATTTCTTTATCATCTGTTTTATGTCTACCTAAATTTTCATTTAATTTGCTTTCAGTTAGTAAACTTACTCGTGCCTTACATTGTTCGGTTTCCTTTTTTCCTGATTATTGTTTGTTTCAGGATCTTACGACGAAACAGATTATTGGTAGAGGATATGAGTCCGGTGGTCTCTACATCCTGAATAAATATGTACCGCGATCTCTTACTTGCTCCAGCACCTTAACTCCGCTCGAAATTCATTGTCGTTTGGCCATCCCTTCTTGGCTACCTTGAAGAAATTATGTCCTCAATTTCAGTCTTTGTCTGTCTTAGAGTGTGAGTTATGTCAATTTGCTAAGCACCATCGTTTACCTTCTACACCTAGAGTCAATAAACGGGCTTCGTCCCCTTTTGAGTTAGTTCATTCTGATATTTGGGGTCCTTGTTCTATTACTTCTAAAACTGGTTTCAAGTATTTTGTTACATTTGTTGATGATTATTCCCGTGTTACTTGGTTGTTTTTAATGAAGAATCGTTCAGAATTATTTTCTATTTTTTGTGCCTTTTGTGCTGAGATTCAAACTCAATTTAATACTTCTGTGCGTATATTGAGAAGTGATAATACTAAGGAATATATTTTTGGCAATTTTCGAGCCTATATGTCACAAAAGGGCATACTTCATCAAACATCTTGTGTTGATACTCCATCCCAGAATGGGGTTGCTGAAAGAAAAAATAGACATCTTCTTGAGATAGCAGGGCCACTCTTTTTTCAAATGAAGGTCCCTAAACAATTTTGGGATGATGCAGTTTCTACAGCTTGTTTCCTGATTAATCGTATGCCATCATCTGTGCTTGATGGTGACATTCCTTATACCATTTTGTTTCCTTCTAAATCTTTGTTTTCTATTGAACCTCGTATTTTTGGTAGTACTTGTTTTGTGAGAGATGTTCGTCCACAGGTTACTAAATTGGATCCCAAGTCTCTCAAGTGTCTCTTCCTTGGCTATTCTCGACTTCAAAAAGGGTATAAATGTTTTTCTCCAACCCTTAATCGTTATATTGTGTCTGCTGATGTTACCTTTTTTGAATCTACTCCATTCTTTCCTCCCTCTCCTAGTTATGAGAGTCAGGGGGAGGAAGATGATCTCTTAGTCTATTCTGTCCATCCAGTGTCAAGTCCTCAGAATCCTCCTGCACCAGCACCTGCTCGACCTCATCGCCCACCTGTTGTTCATGTTTATTCCAGGAGATTGGAGACTCTTGACTCAGATCCTCAACCAGCTTCTTTGTCAGAAGATCCAGTTTCATCCAATGCTCCTCAGTCTGACTTACATTTTTCAATTGCTCTTCGCAAAGGTAAGCGTCAATGTACTTATCCTATCTCTTCCTTTGTATGTTATGATCAATTGTCTCCTTCATCTCGTTGTTTTGTTAGTTCTCTAGACACTATTTCCATTCCTAAAACTGTTGCTGAGGCATTGTCACATTCTGATAGGTGTGCGGCAATGGAAGAGGAAATGGTGGCTTTAGATACTAACTGTACTTGGGAATTGATGCTTTTGCCTCCAGATAAGAAAGCTATTGGATGTAAATGGGTTTTTACAGTGAAAATGAACCCCGATGGTACTGTGGCTCGTCTCAAGGCTCGCCTTGTAGCTAAATGATATGCTTAGACTTATGGGACTGACTACTCTGACACTTTTTGACCTATTGCTAAACTAGCTTCTGTTCGCTTATTTGTTTCCTTGGCAGCTAGATATGATTGGCCTTTACATCAGTTGGATATCAAAAATGCTTTCCTTCATGGTGATCTCCAGGAGGAAGTTTATATAGAGCAACCACTAGGATTTGTTGCTCAGGGGGAGTTAGGCAAAGTTTGTAGACTTTGAAAATCCCTTTATGGCTTGAAACAGAGTCCTCGAGCTTGGTTTGGCAGGTTTAGTGAGGTAGTTCAGCAGTTTGGTATGCAAAAGAGCAAGTCTGATCATTCGGTGTTTTTTAGACATTCTAAAGCTGGACTAATCCTACTTATAGTATATGTTGATGATATTGTCATTACTGGAAATGACTCTGCAGGCATTTCTTCACTCAAGTCATTTCTTCAGACTCAGTTTCAAACAAAAGATTTGGGTTTATTGAAATATTTTTTAGGCATTGAAGTTTCAAGGTATAAGAAAGGCATCTTCTTATCTCAGAGGAAGTATGTCATTGATTTATTGGCAGAAACAGGTAAATTAGGTGCCAAACCATGTAGTGCACCAATGACTCCCAATCTTTAGCTCACAGCAGGGGATGTTGAACTATTTGAGGACACTGAGATGTATAGAAGATTGGTTGGCAAGCTTAATTATCTCGCAGTAACTCGTCCAGATATTGCATATTTAGGTAGTATTGTAAGTCAATTTATGTCTTCTCCTACTGTTACCCATTGGAAAGCTTTGGGGCAAATTTTATGTTACTTGAAGGGTGCTCCAGGTCGTGGTCTCTTATATAACAATCATGGGCACTTAAATATTGAGTACTTTTCAGATGCAGATTGGGCAGGTTCAAAGATTGATAGAAGATCCATTACAGGATATTGTATCTTTGTTGGAGGAAACTTAGTATCTTGGAGAAGTAAGAAACAGACTGTAATTTCTCGTTCGAGTGCTGAATCAGAATATCGAGCTGTGGCCTAAGCTGTGTGTGAAGTTATGTAGACACATCAGTTACTGGAAGAAGTGGGTCTTGAGACCTCATCTCCTGCCAAACTATGGTGTGACAATTAAGCTGCTCTTCATATCGCCTCAAATCCAGTATTTCATGAGTGTACTAAGTATATTGAAATTGATTGTCATTTCCTTCGAGAAAAGATTCAACAGAAGATCATCTCAACAGGGCATGTCAAAACCGGGGAGCAATTAGGAGATATCTTCACAAAAGCTTTGAATAGGGTTCGGGTTGACTACATTTGTAACAAGTTGAGCATGATTAATATCTATGCTCCAACTTGAGGGGGAGTGTTATAGAAAGTCAATCCTATAATTATGTACATAATATTCTTTATTAAATAGTTAGCATGTTTATTGGGATCTCTTCCCAATTAGAATACTTAATTATAGGACTCTTTGTATATAAACACCTTGTAACTCATTCAAGAAAATACATAGAAAATATTCTCTTCAGTAGTAATAACCTACTTTAAAATTTAAATACTAATTTAATTATGACTTTTTGTGGAAATAATTTAATAAAATTGTTTCAAGACCGAGAACCAAACAAGAATCGTAATGAATCTAATTGAAATTAAAGAACTGAGAACTGTATTGAATCGGAACTGAAACAATAAAGAACTGAATCGGAACCATACCAAAATTTTAGTTCGGTTTCGATTTTAGTTTGATTCATAAGCAGACCCCGAATCGGAATCGGAATCGCACACCCCTAATTGTTAGTGTTGAACATGTGAGAACCTGTTTTGGATTGATTTTCTTACGCATGTTGCTACAATTATTTGAATTTTTATAGGTTTGTGGTGGTCACAATACTTTAACCATAAAACTTTAGGGTCTGTTTGGTGTTGCTGTTGAAACTGCTATTGAGAAAAATACTTTTTAAAATATATTAGTTCGAGAGCATTGAAAAATGATTTAAAATTATATTTGATAAGTTTTAGTTATTAGAATACTAAAATAGCAAAACAACTCTTTTTTCAAATTGTTTTTTTTTAACATCTAAAATGGTGTTTTTTTTTTCTAAAAAATAGTTTTGACCTTGAAACCTCAATGTAAACAGGCATTAGTCAGTGCAACTTAGAGTGTTCTCTTATTTGCATTAAAGAAATGTAACCCAGTGAAGATTCCCCATGCTACATTGTCCAATAAAATTTGACTTTTAAGTGTGACCATCACGAAAGAAGTTGAATGGGGCTTGGCCTAGTTAAGTGTAATTGTTGGTACTTTGTGGCCAAACTGGTTATGCATGTACATCATTTTTTTTTTTTATATCAAATAAAAATATGAAATTAGATTTGCTCAGGAAGCCATGTCCATGATTCTAGATGATGAACTTGATTAACTTTTAGATATATCTTTTATGTACTGTGGATGATAAAGATGATAATTATATGTCTGGCTTATCTGCTTATGTCAATCACTTGTGATCCTTAACTGAATACTTTTGAATGCTATTTTATTTGCCTACAAAGATATGAATCTACAACGGATGGTTCATACTTTTCATGTTTGCCACACTTCTTTGTTTTTGGCAAGAATATTCAGTGGTCCACATTGGGAAACTGGGAAAGTTGTGGATGTTGAATATTGCTCAAGTCCTTTCATGCTTGCTAATAGATTAAAGTATAACGACTTTTCCCTCATTACTGTTGTGGCCTTAGTCCTGTCTTAATTTTTCAGTTTTTTTTTTCTTTTCTGTATTTCTATATTGCATGTGGCAGCATAAGTCCTATAACTTCTAGCTTTTTATTTTTATCAATTGATATTGTTGCTCATTTCGTAGTTTGAATTCACATTCTATATGTTTTTGAATTCATTTCATTAAGAAAAAAGGTTACAAACTAAATAGTTTTCTTCTTAACTTGATTTAATCCTTATTTTCTTTATTTCATCTTTTCCTTTTCCTTTTCCTTTTTATAGATATCTGACACATATATCTCTACATCTTTTTGATGGAAAGGGGTTACTGCATCAAATCTTTGCCATTCATAAATTTGCCTTTAAATCATACGCAGATTTAAGCAAATCATTGTCAGAGCTGGGTCTGTTCAATAGACAAGCATTGATAGTAGTCCCTCGTCAAAGAGCCACAAATAACCACAGAGGAGGTTCTTCGTCCGACCAAACTGCTACTATAGTTGACACTGATTCATCAATTGTGCATAATGGGGGATATTTTGCCTACGTCAAAACGATGTTATCATATATCAATCCACTTTCCTATCTTGGTGGTAGTACAAGTTCATCAAGTTCTGGACAAGCTCAAACTGGCATGTGGGAGTACAGTAAGTGATAATAGCTTATTCTAAAGTCAATGATGTTTTATTTCTAACATCTGAGATGAACAGGTCTCTATTAAGGCCTCTTTTTGTTGAGGCATTTATAGCTGCAATCAAGTTTGTGTGCACACACACACATGATAAAACCTTTAAGATTTGCATATATACCTAGGGCTAATGTTGTAGATGTGCTTGATCTAATGATTTGGCAAATAAACTGTTTTACAAAAAAAACTTTTTTTTTCCTTGTATTAAAATGCTCACTTAGACTCTCTTCCAATATTTTCATATAGCTTTTACAAATAGAGAGAAAAGTTGGTGGCCCATGGGTTCAGTGGGGCTTTGACATTTTTGCTAAAAAGTAATATAGTTGCCTTTTTTTTCCCTTCTAAATCTCATCAATTAGCTTCATTGATGTGAGCTTTGTTTTTGCTCATGTTTGTTGTTCAGACATGCACCCATGTCTGATGCCACTTGCTTGTTTACTTGGAGGATTATTCCCAAGTACCTATATACCCAAGAACCCATGTACGCTATTAATTCAATGCATTTGACATCAGTATGTTAGGATTCAATGAAGAGTTGAAGTAAAAGGTTTCTATTGAATCAAATGGGTGCTCAATGGAAAATAGTGTTGAGCAGACTGGTTTTTGAGTATATATTATTGTATTTTTCAGTATGAATATGCTTTACACACTCTTCCTATTTATACACAACAAATCTAGATACAACAGGAATTCTAGACTTACTAGGAAACTAAAGGAAGAAGATAACTGAAAGAAATAAAACTTCTACACAAATAAGGACTTTAACAAACGTATTCCAACACTCCCTCTCAAGTTGGTTAATGTATATAACACATGCCTGACTTGAAAACTAGAGTATGGAATATCTTGCTGCTTAATCCTTTAGTGAACACGTCGGCTATTTGTTCCTTCAAAGTCACATGCGAGACACTTAAAAGACCGATCCAGTATTTTCTCCTTTATGAAATATCGATCAATCTTTATATGCTTGGTCCGATCATGTTAATCTGAATTATGAACTATACTGATGGTAATTTTGTTGTCTCAAAATAAGGACAAATTGTTTGCTTCTAATAGTCTCATTTCCACCATCAATTTCTGCACCCATGACAGCTCGCAAATACCCTGTGCCATAGCTCTGTATTTTGCCTTTATACTAGATCTTGCTATTATATTCTGCTTTTTACTGCTCCAAGTGACTAAATAGCCACCAACAAAGGTATAATAACCTGATGTTGACTTCCTATCATCAAAAGATTTACCCCAATCTGCATTTGTAAAGGCTTTTATCTGAAAGTGGCCATACTTTGAAAAAAGAAGTTTCTTTTCAGGTGTAGCTTTTAAATATCTTAAAATGCGGAAGATAGCATCTAAGTGAGGTTCTTGGGGACCGTGCGTATACTGGCTCACCAAGCTTACAGTATAAGCTATTTTAGGTCTAGTATGAGAAAGATAAATCAATCTTCCAACCAACTTCTAATATCTTCCTATGTCAACTGGTTCCCCAACTTTTGCTTGCAGCTTTTGATTCTCTTCAATAGGAGATTCTGCTAATTTACAACCCGATATGTTAGTCTCATCTAGGAGATCCAATGTGTACTTCTTTTGAGAAATAAAAATTTCTCTGTTTGATCTGGCGACTTCTATTCCAATGAAGTACTTTAACTTACCCAAGTCTTTAATCTCAAATTCCTAGGCCAAACGGTCCTTAAGATGGGCGATCTCTTCTTTATCATCTCCTGTCACAACTATGTCATTAACATAGACAATAAGCGGTGTAATCTTACCTTTACGATGTTTCATAAATAGGGTATAATCAACATTGCTTTGATGGAAACCAAAGGAAATCATGGCCTTACTGAATCTGTTAAACCATGCTCTTGGTGACTGCTCCAAATCATATAATGCCTTCTTTAATCTACAGACTTTCCCTTTGGTCTTTTCATCCTCAAATCCTTGAGGAATCTCCATATACACACCTCTTCTAAATCCCATATGTACCTCCTCTTCTAAATCTCCATGCAAAAAAGTATTTTTAACATCAAACTGCTGTAGGTCCCATTCAAGGTTTATAGCACATGATAGTAAGATCCTGATAGTATTCATATTTGCAACAGGTGCAAAAGTCTCCTGATAATCTACCTCATATGTCTGAGTAAAGTCTTTTCCCATCAGCCTGGCCTTATACCTCTTAATGGATCCATCTGCTCTATGCTTCACTGTAAATACCCATTTGCATCTAACTACTTTCTTCCCCAATGGAAGAGTAACAAGATCTCATATTTCATTTTTTGCCAATGCCTTCATTTCCTTTACCATGACTGCCTACCATTTTGGATTAAGATATGTTCTCTTCCAATCCTGTGGGATAGAAATAGAAGAAATAGATAAAACAAATGCTTTATACGAGGGAGATAAGGAATCATAGGAAACAAACTTGAATATAGGATGTTTAGTGCAAGTTCTAACATGGGATCCCTACCAAGTATTTGGATTCGAATCTGATCATACTCTATCTTCAACCTAGCAAGAAAGTCATAAATTCGCTCTTTTTCAATCTGTTTCTAGAACTTAACAGAATCGGCAGTACATGTGGCTTGAAAATCCTGATAGTAGTCCAATTCTTGCCATAAAACACTTAATTTTGCAAAGTATTAAGCAATGATTATCTCACCTTGTTTCGTATTATGAAACTTGTGTTGTATTATGAACCTTGTTCTGAAGCTCATAAATTTGTGCATCATTGCGCATCTGAGATTAGGTTTGGGAAATTGCATTCCAAATAGCTGTTGTACTATTCAACAGCAAATATCCACGTACTATCTGAGGTTGCATCGAATTAATAAGCCAAGACATAATAGGGGAATTCTCCGATTCCCACTGGCTATAAGTGGTACTTTCAGTTTCCAATTTTGATTTATCTCCGGTGACGTATCCTTGCAGTCCTCCAGCCTGAATGAACAATGAACAGGATCTTAATCACGCAAGATAATTAGTACCGTGAAGCTTTATGGGACTGATTTGTAAAGAATGATTGTCAGTTATATTACCCATCTTAGTTTTTGAAATCTCCTTTTTCCTCCCAGACATTTTTAATAAAAAAGGAATATTGGTACTGAAAAATCTATAGAGTAACAGTACCCCAAAAAAAATTACAGAACTTGTTCAAAAACAATATGTCTAGGTAACAAAGAGCTAACTAGATGCAGGAAACTTGCTAAGTGGAGGCGCAACTCTTAGGGAAGGCCGTCGGAAAAGAGAACGGCCAGAAAAAATCTCTGGACAATGTTTCACGCACTGGCGTGTGGGAATGACGCCGGAACTTGCAGTGGCGCATGAGGTCACTCGTGTAACCAGATGACGGCAAATCTCCGGGGACAGAGAGGTAGGCAGTGTACTTCAACTCCCCTTGTAGATGTCGCCTAGAAGCTTGACCCAAGCAAGCCCTAACCCTAACTCTGATTGCTCACACCAATGAAAGATGGCAGAGCTTTGATAGTATGTTGAACAGACTGGTTTTTGAGGAAAATTAGTATATATTATTGTATTCAATATGAATATGCTTTACACACTCTTCCTATTTATACACGAGAAATCTAGATACAACAAGAATTCTAGACTAACTAGGAAAAGGAAGAAGATAACTAAAAGAAATAAAACTTAATAGAAACAGGGACTTTAATAAGCGTATTCCAACAAATAGAATCCAGGCAAAGTGCTCAAAATTAGGGAAGGTCTCTTTAATTAGCTTCACAAATAAATATCCTTTATTTTTAGTATTGCATAGATTTAAAATTGTGTTCAGGAAAACCATGGAAATAGTTTAATTTTGAAACAAACTGGCTTTCTGGAAAACTGTGTCAGCAAATTGCTATCATGAGACATTCTTCTTAATTGCCTCATCCTGTTTTTGATATTGTAGGTCCAAATCCAGCACTGCAGAACAACTTAGCAAGAACAGAGAGGCCATACTCCGCTTACTCATCAAACCAAAGCACTTCGGCAACTGGCAGAAATGATAACGGGAGCGGGCAACCAACGTCATCCCGATTTGGAAGCAATATTCACACATTGAAACATGATGAAGACGATAGCCAGTTCGGCGATAGAAATCCCTATTGGAATGGCAATTCAACTCAGTATGGTGGCAACAGCGATGGTAAATAAGGCTCCTGCCAGAGTTTCGTAGTCCGATCACTGCTGAGTATGAGCTTTTTATCTCTGGGAGTTTCTTTTTCCACCAGTTACAGACTTAAATTAATCCGACTATAATAGTACAGACCAAGAAGGAAAGCAAACGATAAATCCTTAAGGGAAATAGAAGTCCCTGAAGTTACCTTGTGGTTGTAAATTTCTACCTTTCGCCTTTCGAATTTGAACTCGATAATCTAGTTGAGTTAAAAGTGTATTCTTAGCTGAAAAAGCCTGCTTTTATGCCCTTTCCTTTTCTCCTCTTATTTTAATTTTTTTTATACAATTGACTCTGTTTAGGACTTGAACTCAAAATTTCATAGCTTTAGATACGGCTTTATTATCACTATTCTCTTCTCCTTTTGAATTTATATTTATATATATTTTTTGTCATAAGCAATACTAATCTGCATTTTTTTTACAAAGTCAAAGTCATCGATTGTTTTCCTAGCAACGTATTGCAGATTAATGGTCAATAATAATAATAATAATATTAATAATAATAAGAATAATAATTATTATTATTTTTAGCATTATTGCGACCATACAACATTCATGTACTAGCCTAATGGCACTAAAAAAAAAACAAAAAAAAAAAAACTTTTTTTGAGTTTGTAGTATTGTTGCGACCATCAAGAACTTGGAAGTAAGATTAGAAGTCTCATGCAAATACTGCTCGTTTGGGCTTAGGGGGATTAATCAAGCAAAGATCGAGGAGGCTATCAACTGGAGTGTACTTGTGGTCAGGATACAACTTGGAGGCCTCCAGATCGTCTTCTGTGAGTTCAAAGCTCGTCTGATCACCTTTGATGAATATGTTGTGCAGGATTGATACTGGGATGTTGTCTGGGAATGATAGAGCTGCAGCCAGTTCAAGAATTTCAATTTCTCTATATGAATCAGGAAACAAAGTTTCTTGATTAACAGATCTTACTCTCAGAAAGCTTGACAATTTCCTCCTCAGCAACATGAATCTTTTTGAAAGTTCGTCCAGTCTTTTTCTCCCAAGAAGATACTAAATCTAACTGAGACACAATATTTCCTGGTGGCCTGCAGATTATGACACGGTTGGCCACTCTTGGATCTATTGCTGCTCTCACTGTATAAGCTGCAACATCTTCCTCATAATTCAACACAGCTTCATGCCAAGGGAAAAACCAAGATGTTATAGCGTACATATAAATTAATATGCCAAATATGTTTTAATTTTGATAGGCTTGTGAAGCTTCGAATTCATTGTTATTTGTCTCTACGGGGTTAGCTCATGAGTTTAAACCAATCAGTGAAACCTTATATAGTTATTCTGAGTTTTCTTTTCTTATCAGCAACCTTAGAAGAAAACAAAGTTAAAATGGCTGAAAGTATCCTTTTTACTCAGAACTTTATTTAAAAAGTCGCTTGTCATCTCCACCTTCAGTTTTATTTCATTTAACACCTGAATTTTATGCACTTAAAGGTTTCATTATAGTGTTATAAAGTTCAAGTACAAGGATGGCAATGGGTCCCCTTTTTGCACGGGTTTGAGTAATATATAATCAGGTTTGAGACAAGTTTGAGTTTGAAATTTAATGCTTGTGATGAGTTCGAGTCGAGTTCAGGTTTTACATGTTAGGTATTCGTTACCCAAACTCGTTTATATAAATATTTAATTAAATATAAATATATTTTTTTTACACTAATATTTCTAAAATTTTATATATTTTATTTTATATAAAATAAAATTGAAATATTTTATGAAATTATTAAATTTTTAAAATATAAATTACTAATAAAAATATTTTTTATGTAGATTTTTAATTAAAATATATAAAATTAGATAGATTTAAGTATTTTTCGGGTGATGTTTAGATAGTTGAAAATAAATTTTAATTGGAGTTCGGAATTTGAAAATATTAATCGGATTTGAATTTAAATAGGATGATTTTCGTGGGAACCTTCCAATTCAGCTATCAAATGAATGCAATTAAAGATAAGAATACAATTAAAGATAGGCTAATTATTAGATGCACTCAGAGCATTAAAAAATAGTGCTTGCTCTCTCACAGAAAAGTGGGCCCTTCCTACAATATAGAGAGTGATTCCCACATGATTGTGAGAGATGGTGCATGTACACCGGATGCACCTAATAATTTCTCTTAAGGCTAATCATTAGGAGAAATTATTAGGTGCACCTGGTTCACATGCACTATCTCTGATAATCACGTGGGACTCACTCTCTATATTGTAAGAAGGACTCACTTTTCTGTGAGAGAGGGAATACTATTTTTTAGTGCTTTGGGTACATCTAATAACCCGGAGCCACTATCTCTGATAATCATGTGGGACCCACTCTCTATATATTGTAGGAAGGGCTCACTTTTCTGTGAGAGAGGGAGCACTATTTTTTAGTGCTCCGGGTGCATCTAATATCCCAGAACACTAATTTTTTAGTGCTTTCTCTCTCACAGAAAAGTGAACCATTCTTACAATATAGATGAGGATGGTAAGTGACTTATGCTTTTGGCCAAATAAGAAAGATTGAGGCAGGTGGCAGCTCACCCTTAGCATCACCTCTGCCATAAACAGCAAGCTGGTCGAGCTTTTCATGTGGATGTAGGAGGTAATCAATAAAATATGCAGCAAATGAGTTTGCAGATATGCAAGTGTATGGCACTCCTGCCGCTTCCGTTGCCCTTCTGATTCTCCGCTTATTGGCGAGGATAGCTTCAAATGGAGGCAGCCCACTCACTCTGTCCACTTCGTTACCAAATTCTGAAGGAACAAACCTCTGAACATATATATTTTGTACACATGATGAATTAAGATCATTTCATCAATTTGTGCAGATAGATTATGTATTTGAATCATGGTTGGAAATCAACAAAAACAAAAAATAATAATAAAAAAAACCTTTATATTGCCAGCTTCTTTCATGGCAGAGATAATTTTGAGCTGGTCAAGGTGTTGAGGAACAGCAAGAGTAGAAATCACCACATCTACTTGTTTAAGTACTGAAACAAGCTTCTCATGCTCCTCCAATTCTCCCTGTAATTAAGTTATTTTTTTGCATAAATTAGATTAAACATGCCAAAATCATATAAATAAAAGGTAGAGAATTAATTAATGGTTATATACTTGAAAGAAAGTGACTCCCAGGGACTGGAATTGCTGGTGAAGTTGTAGCTTTGAAGAAAGAGTATCATTTGATCTGAGTGGGCGAACATAAGCATAGGTAGGATGACCCATGGATATGCTTGCCTTCACCATGTATTCTCCTAGATACCCAGTTGCTCCAAATATCAGGATCTTGCTTTTCTCTGAATCCATTGGTTCCTTCGTTGAACTTAATTAAACTTTTAATTTATAGATTTAAAAGTTTGAGTAATTAATTTTTAATTAAATTTTATATTTCTTTAATGAAATCAAGTAATTTTAATATTTCAATTTAGATCATAATATATAAATTATAAATTATTAGGATGAATTAAAAAATTTGAGAGGGTCAATTAAAAAAATAAAAATTTACTATACTTATTTATTTTTTTTATAAATATTTAAGAGAGATTATTAAAAACTTTCAGAGATTAATTAATAAAAAATTAAAATTAGTATACCTATTAAAATGTTTGAAAACATTTGGATGGCAAACAACTAAAATAAGCTAAATAAACTTTTTTTTTTTGTTTAAATATAAATACAATAAACGAAGAAATGATTGAAGAAATGATTGAGGGCCAGTTGAAGAAATAATTGAGGGCTAGTGCCCCCCACTAGCCCCTTTCCTCCGCCCCTCACTAAGGATATCGTGTGGAGCAGGTGCTTGAATAATTTCTCCCTCATGATAAGGATTACTTTCGCCTTTTCTTTTTTATTTATTTTTTAAAATTTACTTGTTAAGTAGCTCCTTAAAAAATTAAAGTTTTAATAATTTTTATTTTTAAAAAATTTTAATTTTAGTAATTAATTTTATTAATGTCACTAAAAAATTTCTTCTAATTTTTTTATAATAATTTTATGAAATTTAATATTTAAAATTAATTTTACCACTAATTCTGAAAATAAATTAAATATTAAAACTAAAAAATCTATTTTCTTGGCATAAGAAATTGTATCATTTATTTTATTTGTATAGAGTTACTATTTATTGTAATAATTATAAATTGTTTGTATAAAATAATAATTAATTTAAAAATAACTCTACACACACTTAAAATCTTAAAACCTAAATTTAGTTTTTTTATATTACATTTTAACTCTTTAATAGAATATTACAAAGTTGACATATTTTCAATGCTATGTTTCACTCAATTTCTTGTACAATAAGTTTAATGATCATATATATGATAGAATTACTTATTTTTAGTTCAGCTTTATATGCAAAGAAATGCATGCATCATTCAAAATTAAATGACATTTGCAAATTAAAGATAAATTTCTCTTCGACGACTTGCTGTTATATATTGAAAAAAAAATATTTTTATATTTTACTGTAATTCACTTATAAATAATTTTCATAACATAAAAAAAAAAATTAAACACTCTATTTTAATATGTTATAAATGATAATGAAAATAGTATTGATATTTAAATGTTGGCTCCCCTTCATATCTGTTCGTGTGTCTACTCTAAACTCTTGTCGTAATTCTTAATTAACAAATATAAAAATTTAAGTCTAATAATATATTATTAATTCTTGTATAAAATACTTATTTATATATGTATGTAATCATAGTTATATGTAAACATTAAAAGGATTTGTATATATTTTTTATGATATTAAAAAGCTTAATTATTCACTAAAGCAATTAAGATAAAAAAATAAACACACACACAAACACTAACAATCTGAAAACAAAAGAAGAAAAAAAATTAATCATATCATAACTTAATCAGACAACTAATTTTTAATTAAGTAAAATTTTATTTAATATAATTTCTTAAATGATGAGAAAATTTATAAATTAACAATATAAAAATTTAGAGAGGTAAATTAATTATTAGTCAAACATAATTACATGTTAATTCTTAATTAATAAATATAAAAATCTAAATCTAATAATAAGCTATTACTTTTACGAATTAGCTATTCTAGGTTGTGTAATTTCTACAGTTCAATTCAATGTAATTATCTATCGCAATATTGGAAGCGAATATCATGCTCATATTGCTGCCTTAAATCTGCGACCAGAACTTGTTTTCTTTTCTGAATTGCATGGGCATCTAATTGCTCATGAGATTCCATAGAAAAGCTTGCATGTGTTGAAGACTGATTCAAAATTAAAGCTAAGTATTTGATTTGATCTTTGTTTGTTAGCTAGCAAATATCTCGTTTTCCCATTTTTTCTACCAAATTTTTCTCTGTTAGTGACTTGATTTTGTCTGTTTTTTTAGCTTTTCTGTTATCATGTAAGCCTATAAATAGGCACCTTCAATTATAGACTAAATATAAGTCTTTCTCTACATATGTCTTCCATTTTTCCTTTGTTGATATCTCTTAGTCTTTGTCATTTTTTCCAACAATTGTGGTATCAGAGCATTGGTTCTTGTTATTGCTCCAAGTGTTTGTTAAAAGTCCTAAGAGAAATTTCCATGGTTGCAAATGGGAATAGCATGAATGTTACTCAGCCCCTCATTCCTGTCTTCAAAGGGGACTCTTATGAGTTTTGGAGCATCAAAATGAAGACGTTGTTCAAGTCTCAAGACCTCTGGGATCTTGTGGAGAATGGGTACGCTGATCCTGATGAAGAGAGTAAGCCGAGAGAAAATAGGAGGAGGGACTCAAAGGCATTGTTCTTCATCTAGTAAGTTGTTCATGAGACAGTTTTTTCAAGGATTGCAACTACCTCTACGTCAAAGGAAGCATGGGAAACACTAAAGAAAGAGTTTCAAGGCTCAACAAAGGTAATTACAGTGAAACTCCAATATCTTCGCCGTAATTTTAAAACTTTATTTATGAAAAATAATGAGTCTATGCAAGATTTTCTATCTAGAGTGGTAGAAATTATTAGTCAAATAAGATCTTTTGGTGAGAAACTCAATGATCAAACAGTTGTAGAAAAAGTTTTGAGGAGTTTGACTCCTAAATTTGATCATGTCGTTGCTGCCATTGAGGAATCTAAGGATCTTTCTAATTTTTCATTTGATGAACTAATGGGTTTTTTACAAGCTCATGAAGCTAGGCTGAATAGATCATTTGAAAAGAGTGAAGAGAAGGCATTTTAGGTGAAGGGTGAGGCAACTTCACATAATGAGGAGTTAAGAAAAGTAGCAAGTGGAGGGGGATATCATGGTAGAGGCCACTGTAGAGGCAGAAGCAGTGGCAGATCCAATGGGCAAGCCTATTAGGGGCAATCTTCTAGTGAACAACAAGGCTATAAAAGTGGTATTCAGTGCCACTATTGCAAGAAGTTTGGGCATGTGAAGGCAGAATGCTGGAAGCTTAAGTTATGTTAAGGAAGACGAAGAAGAAGACAAGTTGTTTATGGCCCATGAAGTTAAGCGTGATGTACCAAGTGCAAGTGAAATCTGGTTCCTGGACAGCGGTTGTTCAAGTCATATGACGGGCATGAAATCAGTGTTCAAAGAGCTTGATGAGTCTCAAAAGACAAGAGTTAGACTTGGAGATGGTAGGCCACTTCAAGCTGAAGGAAAAGGCACAGTTGCTATCAATACTAGTAATGGTAAAGTTAAGCTTCTTCATGATGTGTTTTTTATTCCTAGTTTATCACACAACTTATTGAGTGTTAGGCAATTAATGGCTAGTGGATATTCTGTGTTATTTGATGATACTTCTTGCATTATCAGAGATAAAAAAATTAGGAGAAATTATAGTCAATGTTAGAATGACAACAAATAAAATGTTTCCCTTAGAAATCAATAATTTAGAAAGTCATGCCCTTATTGCTAGTAGCAAGAAAAATGAGTCTGAGTTGTGGCATTTATGGTATGGGCATTTAAATGTCAAGGGGCTAAAATTATTCAGTCAAAGGGAAATGGTTTATGGGTTGCCTACAATTGAGTCTATAGAAGTATGTGAAGGGTGTATTTATGGGAAACAAAATAGAAAGCCATTTCCTATAGGAAATCTTGGAGGGCATTAAATTGTCTTAAAATTGTACATGCTGATTTATGTAGGCCTATGAATACAAAATCACTTGGTGGCAGTAGATATTTTTTGCTATTTACCGATGATTACAATTGCATGAGTTGGGTGTATCTCTTGAAGTATAAATCAGAAACCTTTGAAAGCTTTTGAAAGTTCAAGGCGCTTATTGAGAAGCAAAATGAAGGATGCATAAAGATTCTTCGCATGGACAAGGGTGGTGGGTTTTTATCTAATGAATTTAACGTTTTTTTTATGAAGAAAATGGCATTTGAAGGGATTTGACAGCACCATACACACCAGAGCAAAACGGTGTAGCTGAACGAAAGAACTGCACAGTTGTAGAAGTGGCAAGAAGCTTATTGTAAGCAAGGGGGCTGCCAAATGATTTCTGGGCAGAAGCAATCACTACAACAGTCTATTTGCTTAATATTTCACCCACAAAAGCTATTCCAAATCAAACCCCTTATGAAGTTTGGTTAGGTATGAAGCCTCGGGTAAGCCACTTGAAAGTTTTTGGTTGTATTGCCTATGCTTTGGTTGATAAACAAAACCATCAAAAGTTAGATGGCAAATCTGAAAAATGTATTTTTGTTGGTTATTTTTTACAATCCAAAGCATATAGGTTATATTACCCTATTAGTGGCAAAGTGATTATTAGCAGGAATGTGGTGTTTGATGGAAATTCAAGCTAGAATTGGGGCAAATCAGAAGGAATTTCAGTAGCTAATTCTCCAACCATAGCAGTGGATGCAACTTTTACTTCCACTTCAATAATACCAAACACTGGCAGCCTTTCATCTTCATCTCCAAGTAGAAGTGGATCATCATCTTCTAGTGAATCTTCTGATGAATCTCCACTAAGAAAATTTAGATCTCTTGAACATATTTATGCTACCACATATGCCTTGTTAGTAGCTGAACCAATAAGCTTTGAAGAAGCAGCAAAAAAAGAGGAGTGGTGCAATGCAATGAAGGAAGAACTTGCGGTAATTGAAAAGAATGAGACATGTGAGTTAATAGACTTGCCAGATGGGAAACATGTAATTGGTCTTAAATGGGTATTTAAGATCAAGTATTATACTGATGGGAGCATTCAAAAGCATAAGGCAAGACTTGTAGCCAAGGGGTATTCACAGCAGCCTTTCACTTCTACTTCTACTTCGATAATACCAAACACTGGCAGCCTTTCATCTTCATCTCCAAGTAGAAGTGGATCATCATCTTCTAGTGAATCTTTTGATGAATCTCCACTAAGAAAATTCAGATCTCTTGAACATATTTATGCTACCACATATGCCTTGTTAGTAGCTGAACCAACCAGCTTTGGAGAAGCAGCAAAAAAAGAGGAGTGGTGCAATGCAATGAAGGAAGAACTTGCGGTAATTGAAAAGAATGAGACATGTGAGTTAATAGACTTGTCAGATGGGAAACATGTAATTGGTCTTAAATGGGTATTTAAGATCAAGTATTATACTGATGGGAGCATTCAAAAGCATAAGGCAAGACTTGTAGCCAAGGGGTATTCACAGTAGCAAGGTATAGACTTTAAAGACACATTTTCTTCTATTGCTCATTTTGAAATTGTGAGAACCTTCTTAGTCTTAGCTGCTCAATTTAATTGGTTTGTTTATCAATTAGATGTTAAGTCTGCTTTTTTGAATGGTGAGTTGGAGGAAGATGGTTATGTCACACAGCCTGAGGGTTTTATAATCTAAGGAAGAGAAGGTGTACAAATTGAAGAAAGCCCTTTATGGGCTAAAGCAGGCTCCGTGGGCGTGGTACAACAAAATTGACTCATATTTTCTTCAAAATGGATTTGAGAGAAGCAATAATGAGCCAACTCTCTACTTGAAGAAGAAAGGTACAAATGAATGTCTTGTTGTGCGTCTTTATGTTGATGATATAATATACATGGGGTCATGTCAATCTCTTATAGCTGAATTTAAAGATTTTATAATGAGAAGATTTGAAATGACAGACTTGAATTTATTACACTATTTTCTTAGGTTGGAAGTGAATCAAAGTAAAAGGCGGATTTTCATTTCACAAAGAAAATATGCCACCGATCTTCTTAAAAAGTTTGGTATGAGTAATTGTAATGCAACAGTCATACCTATGAATGTGAATGAAAAGTTACAAGTTGAAGATGACACTGAAAAAGGAGATGTAAGCTGTAACACCCTAGGCAAATCCCACATCGGCAAAACACGGGAGAGATGCTGGGTTTATAAGTTGGTGGTTCGTAACCCCTAATGACGCGTTTTAAAACCGTGAGGGCTTCGGTCCAGAGCGGACAATATCACTAGTGGGCCGGGCCGTTACATTTGTGGTATCAGAGCCGCTCCGCGTGCAACCTTGAACGATGGTGGGGCAAACCTCAGCGAGGACGCTGAGTCCCATAAGGGGGGTGGATTGTAACACCCTAGGCAAATCCCACATCAGCAAAACGCGGGAGAGATGCTGAGTTTATAAGTTGGTGGTTCGTAACCTCTAATGACGTGTTTTAAAACCGTGAGGGCTTCGGCCTAGAGCGGACAATATCACTAGTGGGCCGGGCCGGTACATTTGAATTTCTATACATAGAATACATGTTTTAAATGACATCAAAAGTTTACAATAGTTATGATAAAACAAGATAGGGTGGTCCTGCATCGAATGTGGCACTTCTTGCTCGGCTATACGGTAGACGGGTAAGGGGCGTCGCATTTAGTGGTATCAGAGCTGCTCCGCGTGCAACCTTGAACGATGGTGGGGCAAACCTCAGCGAGGACGCTGAGTCCCATAAGGGGGGTGGATTGTAACACCCTAGGCAAATCCCACATCGGCAAAACACGAGAGAGATGCTGAGTTTATAAGTTGGTGGTTCGTAACCCCTAATGACACGTTTTAAAACCGTGAGGGCTTCGGTCCAGAGCGAACAATATCACTAATGGGCCGGGCCGTTACATAAGCTATTATAGAAGTCTAGTAGGAGGGTTAATTTATCTAACTCATACTAGACTAGATATAACATTTTCTATTAGTGTTGTTTCCAGATTTGTGCACACTTCTACAAAGCATCACCTTGGAGCAGCAAAGAGGATTTTGCGCTACATTGCTGGAACATTGGAATATGGGATTTGGTACTCTCAAAATTTAGCATGCAAGTTATTTGGTTACTCAGATAGTGATTAGGGAGTTTGTTTGGATGGCAGAAAAAGCATTTCTAGAAATGTGTTTAGTCTTGGGTCTTGAGCTGTCACATGGAGTTCAAAGAAGCAAGCAACTACAACTCTTTCTTTATCCAAGGCAGAATATGTGGCTACCACTTTTGTAGCGTGTCAAGCAGTTTGGATGCGAAGATTACTTACAGATTTTGGCCAAGAATAGAAAATTGCAATTGAAATCTTCTGTGACAATAATGTTGCAATTACAATGGCTAAGAACCCAACATTTCATGGAAGAAAAAAGCACATAGACTTGCATCACCACTTCATCCAAGATCTAATTGCAAGTGGTGAAATCTCTCTAAAATTCTACAGTACAAATAAGTAGGTGGCAGACATATTAACCAAGGCACTTCTTTATGAGAAATATATTTACTTTAGATCTCAACTTAGCGTATGTAATTTTGAATCAAGGGGGAATGTTGAAGATTGATTCAAAATTACAGCTAAGTATTTGATTTGATCTTGGCTAGTTAGTTAGCAAGTATATCATTTTCCTACTTTTTCTACCGTATTTTTCTCTATTAGTGGCTTGATTTTGTTTGTTTTTTAGCTTTTTGTTATCATGTAAGCCTATAAATAGGCACCTTCAATTTCAAACTAAATATAAGTCTTTCTCTACATATGTCTTTCATTTTTCCTTTGTTGATGTCTCTTAGTGTGCTTTATTTGTCATTTTTTCCAATAGCATGAACATTCAAGTCCACTTGCCAATGTTGTTTATAAAATGGACACTCCGGGACCTTTTCCAACTCTAACTCGATCCACTGTACCTTTTGGTTGATTGCAGTAGACTCACAATGGCTATTATAAAAATAAAGGGCCATGCCAAATTTATGGGTATCATAATTACACTGCTGATAGATGCCAAAGATGTTATGCTCCACATAAATTAAAGAATTCCCATGCTAATTTTGTCTAGTCTAGTCCAATACATGGGCAGTCTATGCCTTCTTTCAGAACTAGTAATCAATTTTGGTATTTGGACACTAGTGTTACACACCATATTACCCCAGATATTGCCAATTTAAGCATTGCGAATGATTAAAAAGGAGGTGATCAAATCCGCGTAGGCAACGGTGATGGATTGCACATTTCGCATACTGGTAGTTCTGTTCCATCCTTTCCTTTAAAATCCTTTTCCTTAAATGATGTTTTACTTGTTCCTAAAATAACTAAATCTCTTCTTTCTGTTCAAAAATTTGCCACTGATAACTCGTGTTTCTTTGAATTTTGGCCTTTTTATTTTCTTATTAAGGACCAGGTGAGCTGTATGTTATGCCTTCTGAAATAAAGCAAGCTTGATTAGAGAAATTGATTCTTTTGAAACATGGCATGCTTGATTTGACCATCCTAAAAAATGTACCAACTCCATGATTCTTGAAAACAATGCCTTGCCACATTCTTCACCTTCTTTGTTTAATCATTGCTCTTTTTTGTTTAGGAAATTGGCTAGGTTGCCTTTGGCCTCAGTAGAACATAGGAGTATTGAATCTTTTGAAATAATACATTCTGATGTTTGGGGACCTTCCCTTATTGTTTCTAATTTGAGCTATAAGTATTTCTTTTTGTTTATTGATGACTTTACCAGATATATCTGGATTTACTTTTTCAAAAACAAAAGTAATGTCTATTCAGTCTTTCTTACTTTTGAGTCCTATGTTTCATGACAATTCAATAAAAAGATTAAGGTATTTCATTCAGATTGGGGAGAAGAGAATAAAAAATTTAACTCATATTTTTGTACCATTGGAATTGTTCATCATCTGGCTTGTCCTTATATAGGGAGTTCAGCAAACCATAGTGGTCATCTTTGTCTTGATACTGAAAGTGGCAAAGTATATGTTGTAAGACTTGCCAAATTTGATGAGTATTATTTTCCATTTAAGTCTTCCATCGTGTTTCAGGCTCCATCAATTCCTCAATCAATCTCCAATCCTTGGCTAAGCATATCCACTGCAGTCCACAATCACTCGACTTCTCAACTAGGTATGCCTTTATCCCCTATTTTATCTAATTCTTCTTCAATTACACCTTCATAGTCCACTTCGACACTAACACCACCATTATATTCTTATCCCATCTACCCTACCAATTTAATTTCGATTGAAGCACCAATATCCTCAGAGTCTTGGTCTCCCATAAATACTACCTTCTCTCCTACTCAGCTAAGCCTTCAATTAATTGTTGATCTTAGTAACTATCCAACAGAAAATATGCTTACACATACTCAAACCTGCTAGCCATCATTACCACCCAAACTCATCCCATGCAACTTCACCCTCCAACCATGACAACAGGCCAACCTCTCCACCAAAGTCAATTCATAGTCCCATTCAATAGATTACCCTACTCGTGAACCCCAAACATTCAATCAAGCCAACCCTTATAAGAATGGCAATAGGCTATGCAAGAGATTTGTGCCCTTCATGCCAATGTCACATGGAGACTGGTTCCTTGTCCTTCCAATGCCAACATTATTGGTAACAAATGGGTATATCGCATCAAAAGGTTTTTGGATGGCATCATAGACCGTTACAAAGTGTGTCTTGTCTCAAAAGGCTATGCGCAGCAATCAGGAGTAGATTATAATGAGAATTTCAGTCATGTGATTAAAGCCACTACCATTCGGCTTATCCTTGCTATTGCTGCCACTAAAGTTGGTGTATCAAACAATTAGATGTCTCGAACACTTTCTTACATGGAACATTGACTGAGGAAATCTTCATGGAGTAGCTGAAGGGATTTGTTAATTCTCAATTTCCTTCGCATGTGTGTCATCTTCAACAGTCTCTCCATAGCCTCAAACAAGCTCCACGGGCATGGTTCTCTTGGCTAAGTGATTTTCTTATTAATTTTGGGTTCACCCCATCGAAAGCAGATACTTCTTTATTTATATTTTCTGATGGCTCTGTTCAGTTGATTATTCTTATTCATGTTGATGACTTGATTGTGATAGGTCCTTCCTCGCAACAAGTAAAACATTTTATTACTTAAATGCAGAAGGAGATCAGACTTTCATCCACATGAGGACTCTCGTGAACTCCTAGTTCCGCTCAACTGCAAACTCCTAATCCTAACAGAAATCTATATCAAAACCTATATAAGGGCCATCAGGTATGTGTGCTAACTAGTTTTACCCATCCATTCTATAGTCCAACCATTACTGATTTAGGCATCGGAGCGGTGGTCAACTAACCTACCTGGTGCTCTCTTTCTTATCTTGCACATCTAATACTTAAATTCAGCATCCATAACCTGTGAAAGAGGAGGACAACATCATGTAAATTCAATTCATGAACAATATCATTATAAGGAATAAATTTGAGAAAGGATCGGTGAAATTTGCTTTAGAAATTATAACTATATGGAATTCCTGATGCATGTGAAATAAAATAATTTATATATTCGATAATCATGCTTGCATCAAACTTATATATAATGTATACGAAATTCAAATTTAACTTTTTATTTTGATTATGAGTTTGTTATGTTATTAGTAGCATGATTTCGCTTATTTTTATTGTATGTCATTGGAATTGTAATAAAAAAAATTCTCATGAGTTTTAAGATAGCAAGAGAGTAATTAATAGCAATTGTGAAATATATATTTTGATACATGCTTTTTTTTTCTCAAATTTTTATTTTTGTATTTTTTTTGTTGCATTTATTTTTTTTTAATTTTTCCTAGATGAACATTTCAATAATATAAAAAAATTAAATTAATTACTTCAATAAATTCACTTCAAAAAGATAAAATAAAATAAAATAAAATCATAATATTTCAAAAAACTTGCATAAAACCTTATTTCAATGATAATGTACAAATCCACAATGATATAATATATAGATAATATCATAATTTTATTCTATAAACTTAACAGCCACCCAATGCCCACATTAACCGAAACCACATCCACTGCTGCACACCACAATTTGGAGGCTTCCATTTGACAATATGGGAAACAGGTGAAACACTAGAAGGATCAAGCGGACAATGAGCCAATTTCCAATCATGCAAGTCACAATCTTATTCAACATCCATGTAATGGCACTAAAAAAAAACACAGTTTTTTCGGTTTGTATTATCGTTGCGACGATCAAGAACTTAGTAGTAAGATTTTAAGCCTCATGCAAATGCTGCTCGTTTGGGCTTAGGGGGATTAATCAAGCATAGATCGAGGAGGCTATCAACTGGAGTGTACTTGTGATCAGGATATAACTTGGAGGCCTCCAGATCGTCTTCTGTGAGTTCAAAGCTCATCTGATCACCTTTGATGAATATGTTGTGCAGGATTGATACTGGGATGTTTTCTGGGAAAGTTAGGGCTGCAACCAATGAAACAGTTAATGATCATTTAGTTACTATATTCAGGCAAAAAAACAGTTCAAAAATTTCAGTTTCTGTATATCCATCAGAAACAAAGTTTCTTGATTAATAGATCTTACTCTCAGAAAGCTTGACAATTTCTTCCTCAGGAACATGAATCTTTTCGAAAGTTCGTCCAATCTTTTCCCCCCAAGAAGATATTAAATCTAACTGAGACACAATATTTCCTGGTGGCCGGTAGATTATAACACGGTTGGCCACCCTTGGATCTGTTGCTGCTCTCACTGTATAAGCTGCAACATCTTCCTCATAATTCAACACAGCTTCATGCCAAGGCAAAACCAAGATGTTTTAGTGTACACATAGATTAATATGCCAAATATGTTTTAATTTTGATAGGCTAAAGCTTCAAATTCTTGTAGTTGTTCCTGGTATATAGGTGTTCCATTGTTATCAGTCTCTATTTTAGCTCAGGAGTTTGAACCAATCAGTGAAACCTTGCATAGTTATTATTATTTTTTTTGGTACATATGGCCCTGACAACTCTAATACCATTGAAGTATTGTTATCTTATATAGTTATTATGATTTTCTTTTCTTATCAGAAACCTTGGAAAGAAAACAAAATAAAAATAGTAAAAGACTGAGGCAGATTGCTACTCACCCTTAGCGTCACCTCTGCCATAAACAACAAGCTGGTCGGGCTTTTCATGTGGATGTAGGAGGTAATCGATAAAATATGCAGCAAATGAGTTCGCAGATACGAAAGTGTATGGCACTCCTGCCGCTTCCGTTGCCCTTCTGATTCTCCTCTTATTGGCGAGGACAGCTTCAAATGGAGGCAGCCCACTCACTCGGTCCACTTCGTTACCAAATTCTGAAGGAACAAACCTCTGAACATATATATTTTGTACACATAGTGAATTAATGATCATTTCATCAATTTGTGCAGATAGATTATGTATTTGAACAACGGTTGGAAATCAACAAAAACAAAAAAATAATAAAAAAAAACCTTTATATTGCCTGCTTCTGTCATGGCAGAGATAATTTTGAGCTGGTCAAGGTGTTGAGGAACAGCAAGAGTGGAAATCACCACATCTACTTGTTTAAGTACTGAAACAAGCTTCTCATGCTCCCCCAATTCTCCCTGTAATTAAGTTGCTTTTTGCATAAATTAGATTAAACATGTCAAATCATATAAATAAAATGTAGAGAATTAATTAATGGATATATACTTGAAATACAGTGACTCCCAGGGACTGGAATTGCTTGTGAATTTGTAGCTTTGAAGAAAAAGTATGATTTCGTTTGAGTGGGCGAACATAAGCATAGGTAGAATGACCCATGGATAAGCTTGCCTTCACCATGTATTCTCCTAGATACCCAGTTGCTCCAAATATCAGAATCTTGCTTTTCTCTGAATCCATTGCCTTCCTTCCTTGTACTTAATTAAGCTATGTACATATGCATGCAGAACTTTTATTTGACCCTTCTATACATGCAGAAGCAGAACAGCCTCGTAGAAGAAATTTATAATATATTTCTGTAGCACTAAAAAATATCACTTCTCACATAGATACAAAATTACAGTTGTTAAGGAGGAGTGGGATTCATGTATCGTGTGGATTTCACTAAAACTTATTTCACATGGCATCAAAGCCTTTTTGCCTTACGATCATTTGTCCCAAAATATCTTCTAGGCAGATGTTATTTCACACATACTAGGGGACCAATTTCTTTTTGCAAGAAACACCACATATGTATGATTCTTTGATTTGGAATGTACCCTTACCCAACAATGTGCACACCTAACTACTTTATTCATTTCTTGCACATGTTTATGTACATATATAAACAAAACTTGATTTATATGTGTGAACTCTCTCTCTCTATTGCTTTCATTCTATGTCTAGTCAAACCGGCTTCATATAAATAAAATGCAGCATTTTTAAGCATATGAAATAATCATTCTATATAATATACTAGCTAATTGTTTGTGTTGTGCATAATATATTTAAAATTTTATTTTTTATAATATTATTTTAAATTATTTTATTAATTTTAAAATAGATTATTTTTAAATTGTTATAATGAAATGAAGTGAAATATTAAAAAAAATTTTAAAACGTTAAATAAGAATTTTTTTTATAAAAAATTAACAATTAAATAAATACTTCTAACATTTTAGTCACATCCATATATATATATATATATATATTAAATAAAAAAATTAATTATAATTTTGTTTAATTATCTCATTTTAAATTATATTATCAATTCCTCGAAAAAATTGGTTCAACAAATTATGATTCAACAAATTATCATTAGTGAAAATCTATTCATCAATTTTATAATGTATAACATTTAGTGAACATATTAAGGAGTTGCAATAAAAATGATCCATGATAAAAATGCATGCATATTTATGAAATGTATGAGTATGAAAGAAAAAGAATATTATTACTATTTTTGATAAACCAAAAAAAAAAATTTTAAAAATAACTTAATTATGGAGGCTTAAGATTTGACAATAATTGTTAAAGAAAATAATCATTTAATCATGAAAATTGATGTAACAATGGCAAAAATAAAGATACTTAAAAGAAAAATAAACTTAGAATAAAAAATTATAACTACTATAATTATAAAACATGACAATTTCTACGTGACAATATTAAGAGAAAATATATCTACATGACAATATTAAGAGAAAATATGCCTACTTTATATATATATATATATATAATAGATAGATATGGGAAAAAAAAACTTACCTATACATAGGTTATTACAAAAACAACTTTATTACAAAAACACTTATTTTATATGTGAATCATATTATACATATTGTATTTTGAACCTGAATTAGATGTAAACAAGAATATATATATATATAAAATAAGTTTGGGCTTAATACTTAGATTGTGAACTCAACATACAAATATGTGAGATTTATATATTTAATAGATAAATCTCACTATACATTTTGTGTCTACTGAATTTCAGCAAAAAAAAAAATCTAATAATATTGGAAAAAAAAAACCTTCGAACATCAATAAAAATAATTAATTAATCTCTCAAAGCTAAGGGGTTGAGGTTCTATCCAGTAATATTGAAATAATTTTTAGAGTTATTTCACGAGCTTGAACTTCAATTGAAGCTGAATTTTAAAAATAAAAGTTTTAATAACTATATTTTATTTATTTACTCTTATGTTTAATAGATACCCATAAAAATTTATATTTTTCAATGGATATATATACCTTATTCAATTATATATTTTTTATGAGTTAAATACTTTCTTTTCAAAAAAAAAAAATGTATTAGAAGAGAAAAATATATCACAACCTAAATTATGTATTAATTTATTGTAAGAGTACATCGCAGTTAATAATTATAGACTTTTTTTTTTAATTTTTTTTACAATTAGATATTCTTGAGGTAGCTTTTCACTAAAAAAACAGGATGCCAGCGACGGAAAATTCCATCGCTGATACTCTTTTTTTTGTCACTAAAGGTTTCAGTGACGGATTTCTGACGTACAACAGCCTGTCTTTGATACCCTCGTCATTAATTTTTTTGATGGAAATTTGTTGCCGTCACTAAAGTTAGCAATGGAATTACTAACACCATGTCACCGTTGCTATTATTACTGACGATTAAAGACTATCAGTAATTCCATTGGTATACAACAATGACCATCGAACAATTTGCCGTCAGCAATCCCATCACTAAAACGCTGTCATAAAATTTGTAACTAATCCATCAAAAAACTGTCATTAATTCATTGCTAATTTATTAAAAATTTTATTTATTTTTTAACATAATCTGTCACAAATCTGTTGCAACCCTTACATTATCTATCATTAATTTTTTTTTTAAATATCTTTTATTATTCCTAAAAATTTATTGTGACAATCCATGAATAAATACAATAAGCCAATTACAATATTCTTAATCAACATAATTAAAATGTATATAATAATAAAGTTAATAAAATCCATAAAAATACCTAATATAGATTAAAAATGTGAAATGAAATACGATCCCATCCATAAAAAGTACTATAATTTCATACATAATAAGATCTCTAAATTCAAAGATAAATAACGTAATCAATGAACTGGATCATCTTGTGAAGTTGTAAAGCCTGAAGTGGTTGGCTGTGAAGATGCTACAGGATGAGTCCCATATGTGGACATAAACTCCTTTCGCACCTCCACCATTATCTTAGCCCTCATTTTGGCTTGAATTTCTTCTATCATTTGCCTCATTCTAGTTTGATTTTCTTCTAACAACTGTTGAACTTGCTCCATGGGTATCACACGCTAAGAAGACTCAGGATGAGCTAATGTGCACAAGTAAAAGGTAGATGATCTGGGAAGTTAAGACTTTCCAATCTCAGAATATCCAAAACCATAGACTCTACTCTTATTAAGGCACTAGATACCTCACATAGTCACAGATAGAAAGCAACATACTTTGTATTGTATTGATAGCTAAAATATATACAACGGTACAAATAGAGTTTGTTAAGGATAAGAGTATACAAGTTATCATTAGCTGGTTGTTATACAAGATATATACAGATAAGGATCTGCTATCATGCCCTCGCAATTCTAAGCAGGAGAGGTTAGAATTGTTAATTTGTCCCGAAGATGTTAGAAGTATGGCTGAGAGACTGCTTAGGTGAATGTATCAGCAAGCTGATCTTTTGTTGATATGTAGTGAACATGAAGCTCCTTCTTTGACACCTTATCCCGGACAAAATGAAAGTCCACTTCAATGTGCTTCATACATGCATGGAAGAGTGGATTTGCTATTAAGCAAGTGGCTCCAATGTTGTTGCCCCAAAGCTTAGGAATAGTGAGAGGGATGATAGCTAGCTCTGGAAGAAGTGATTGCACCATGTAAGCTTAGTCACAATAACTGCTAGAGAATGATATTCTACCTCAGTTGAGGACTTAGCAAATGTGGATTGCTTTTTCGTGCCTAGGAGATGAGATTCTGCTCTATATAGATTGCGAAGCTTGTTGTTGATTTATGATCGTCAACGCTACAGGCCCAATTACCGTCGGTGTAAGCATGGAAGTCAAAATTAGGAGACTTAGAAATGTGCAGGCCATGGTTCTGAGTAAGCTTAAGATAGCACAAAATTTTGTTCACAACAGTTCAATGTTGCTCAAGTGGATGATGGAAAATTAGGAGACCCAGTAGACAACATAGCAAATGTCGGGGCGAGTAATAGAAAGGTATTGAAGACCATCAACTACTGTTCTACATAAAGTGGGGTCTTTAGTTGGTGATCCATGCATGGAACTTAGTTTCTTACCTGATGATGTGGGAGTGGAGATGCCATTAGCATCTTACATGTGGGCTTTAGTTAACAAATCCTGAATATATTTTGACTGCTTGAGAAGAAGACTAGTGTTGGTGGAAGTCATTTTGACACCAAGAAAATAATAAGGACCCAAGATCTTTAATCATAAACTCTGCTTGAAGGCTTCTAATAACATCTTGTAAATGATTATTATTGCTAACTGTCAACAATATATTGTCAACATAAATTAAACAGAAAGCATGGGTGCTACCTTGATGATAATAAAATGGTGAACAGTCAGCATAGGAAGCTTGGAAGCCAATATAGAGTAAACTGATGAGAGCCAAAACCATTGTTTGGGTGCCTGATGAAGGCCATAAAGAGAATGTCTTAGTTTACAAGCATAAGTAGATTTGTCAGGATCCATAAAACCTGGTGGTTGATCCATGTAAACTGTGTCTTTGCGAGTCCCATAAAGGAAAGCATTAGAAACATCCAACTGCTTAATAGTCCATGCTTTGGATACTGCAAAGGAAAGAATAATCCAAATTGTCATTGTTTTGACAATGGGTGAGAATGTTTCAACAAAGTCAATTCCCAATCGCTAATGAAAGCCCTTTGTTTATAGCAATCAGTGGACCCATCGGGTTTTTCCTTAATCTAAAATACCCATTTACAGTTTTTTTTTTTTTTTTTTTGGGGTGGGGCGCCAATTTACTGTAAGGCATTGATTTCTTGCTCCATGGCTTCTCGCCATTCTTTATGCTGTCCAGCCTTAGAGTAACAAGTCGGTATGTGGGAGGAAGAGGCAATGTAAATTTTAGGCTTAAGGCTTCCTATTTGGGCTCTAGTAGTCATAGGATGAGTCCTCAAAGGCTGAGATGGTTCATCGTGGGATGTAGTGAAATTACTAACTAGAGATAGACCATCACTTATTAGTGGGCTAGTGGTATGATCATGAGATAGGCTTATGGTAACAATAGCGGTTGGGTTTTGTGATTTTGTAGTGTTGGATGGACTTATGGCATATAGTGGGGCTGATGTAGATAATTCTTGGTGGACTATGTGATGGACATGGTGATGATGAAATGGACTTTAATGGTGTTAGACTCGGTATGATGTCCCAAAATATGTCCAAGAGGGGAGTGAATTGGACTTTAAAAATAATTTTCGGTTCTTGCTCAAAACCTTTGAAAATTGCAGCTAGGTTCAACTCAATTGACTAATGTGAAATATGAACAATACAGCTCTATTGACAAGTTGATTCAAAGTTAGGCTATATACAATCAGTATACTGATCTAATAAATTTTATAATCATTCAATAGAGATATCAGTAATCTGGATAAGTTTTTAACACAACAACCAGAGCAGTATACTAGATATACTAACTGACAGCAGATCAAACAGCAAGCAGATTAAATCAGATATAAGCAGATTTAGCAGTAAACTGATTTTCTCAGATTGCAGCAAGATTACCAGCAAATGGCCTCAACTTTCATATCAGCAAAATCATATCAATCATAAAGTTAAATTGCATAAATGTAAAGAGCAAGGGTTGAGAGAATGAACACTGAAATTTTTATAGTGGTTCGGCTCAACTAGCCTACATCCACTCTCCCAAAGATCCCACTTTGAGTTTTCACTTCACTATTCTTCTCTTTTAAAGGCAAGAGACAAAAGCCCTTTACAAATCTTCTCACCAAAACTTTTACAAGTAGCTTCACACTTCTACCAAGTGTTATCTCAAACACTTTATCACAATCAAGCTTCAATAGGTGCTTGAATGACCTCTCATAAATGATAACAATGTGTTTAAAACTCACTCTCACTCAATACAACAGAATCTATAAAGAAGAGTTGAGTAAATAAGCCAATGATGAGCAATAAAACACTTTGAGCACTTTGAATGAAAGCTTTTATGATTTTGAACAGTGGAGAGACTTTTATTAAGTGCAAAATGGCCAAAGGTGGGTGTATTTATAGCTTTGGAATGTTTTTTACCGTTGGAGAACTCATTTGAACGTTACAGATACGAATTTCAAGAAAATAGCCGTTATTTTGTTATTTTCTGCGATGTTGTGCAGAGTTGAGACAGTTAGCATACTTGAGAAAATAGCAAACCAGTTAGCATACTAAAATAAGTAGCAAACCAGTTAGCATACCAGGAAAACTTTTCTGCATAACTTTCAAAACTATAAAACTTTACACCAAATCATAATCAAATACTTTTAGGCCAATAATGATTTTTAAAGGAAAATCTTTTGAGGGATTGAAAATAAGTATCATTGACTTCTACTCCTCAATTCTTTTCACAAGCAATCCTAATAATAAAACTTAACTTCTAAACTATATGTACCTTCAATTCTGATTTTCAATGCAGCCTTAGAAGGTAGCCTTTTCTCCTTTTAGCTCCTTTGATTCGTCCTGTGTTATCTTTAGAATATCATCCTTTCTTCAGAAGCACGAATCCATCATAAAATCCTTGTGTCTTTTCCTTTTGTTCTTTTGAGAAGCACAACACTTAAAACAATGTTAGTTTGATTCTAGTTGAGTTTTGGTATCATCAAAATCTATGCTCCTTTGAGCTTGTGGGGTCAACACGATAGTTGAGTTAGTCCAAGAATGCCTTTGGAAGTGAATTGGTCCAAATTAGTAGGATGTGGTAGAATTAAGATAATCCAATTTGTATGGCAGGACCTATTCATAAAATAATACATGGTGTGAGATAAATATTTTTCCAGTAGAAATATCCAAGCAATGATACCCCTTGTGTAGATACTGTAACACAAGAAAATGCATTTATTTGATTTTAGGGCTAACTTATGGTGTGCATAAGGTTTGAGCCAGGATAATATAAACATCCAAAAACCCAAAGATCATTATAATTAGGGGTACTATGATATAGAATTTCAAAAGGTGTGAGAGGCTTGGTATGAACAGAAGGTATTTGATTTATAGTGTAAACTGCAATTTCAAAAGCAAATGTCCACTATTTATATGAAACAGATGCAAGATGCAATAAAGCACGCCTTGTCTCAACACTGTGCTTGTGTTTTCGTTCAACACAACCATTTTATTTGGGTGTGTAAGGACAAGATACTCATTGAGTGATACCATTATCAAGAAGGTGTGTTACTAATGCTTGGAATTCGCCCCACCCCCACCCCCCAACCCCATAATATAAACATCCAAAAACCCAAAGATCATTATAATATGGGGTACTATGATATAGAATTTCAAAAGGTGTGAGAGGCTTGGTATGAATAGAAGGTATTTGATTTATAGTGTAAACTGCAATTTCAAAAGCAAATGTCCAGTATTTATATGAAACAGATGTAACATGTAATAAAAGCACGCCTTGTCTAAACACTGTGCTTGTGTTTTCATTCAAGACAACCATTTTATTTGGGTGTGTAAGGACAAGATACTTATTGAGTGATACCATTATCGTAAAGGTGTGTTACTAATGCTTGAATTCACCCCCGACCACCACCGCACTTCGCCCGCCTCCCCACCAACCCATAATATAAACGTCCAAAAACCCAAATATCATTATAATTTGGGGTACTATGATATAGAATTTCAAAAGGTGTGAGAGGCTTGGTATGAACAGAAGGTATTTGATTTATAGTGTAAACTGCAATTTCAAAAGCAAATGTCCAGTATTTATATGAAACAGATGCAAGATGCAATAAAGCACGCCTTGTCTCAACACTGTGCTTGTGTTTTCATTCAACACAACCATTTTATTCCGGTGTGTAAGGACAAGATACTCATTGAGTGATACCATTATCATGAAGGCATGTTACAAATGCTTGGAATGGTGCGCGATCATCAGCATGACCATCAAGATGGGCATGCCATGTACGAAACTCAATAATATGGCGCTTGTGGTGAAACGAAACAATGTAGGTGAGGCAGCATAGTGTATAGACCTCCATCATTTTGGCCTGTGAACAACACCTGTTTCGTGTGGATATCCTTAACAAGATTGTCCTCTGAAAAAGGAGACTGCAAAACACCAAGCTGATCAGCAATAGTTTTTGAACATTTCGTATACATGTCAATAAAATTAGTGCCCCTGGATAAGTGTTTGAGTTATTTGTGAAGTTGCAACGCCTGGTGCGAGTGCAAGAAGCAAAAATGTGGGGTAATTTATACCAAACATCCTTTACAGATGACAAACCAATGACCTGAGGAAGCAGAGTCTTAGAGATAGAAGAGAGTAGCCAACTCATGACAAGTTGGTCTTGGCGAAGCCAATATGTGGAAGTTGGAGGTGAAGACAAGTTGGATCATTATTGTCCAAAGTACGTGGAGGTGAAGTTGAGGTGTCATCAACGTGAATAGCTAGATTATAACCATGCAGCAATGGTAGCAACTGTGCTCTCCATAATAGGTAATTTGAGGAAGTTAACTTAATAGAGAAAAACTATGTAGGATTCGGAAGAGGAGTTGAGGTGTTATTGGCTACAACGATCTAATTATCTGCCATATTGCTTAGTAGTGAACCATATAGGATCTGATGCCATATAGTCATAATAGAAAGTAGCATACTTTGTATTGTATTGTATTGATAGCTGAAATATATACAATGGCGCAGATAGAGTTTGTTAAGGATAAGAGTATACAAGTTATCATTAGTTGGTTGTTTTACAACATATATATAGATAAGGATTTGCTATCATTATCACTATCACCTCAACCCACTTATCCACATCAAATATAGGCTGCGATTCAGAATTAGACTCATATTTTTCTATAATGGCACTTGAATAATCTCACTAAATAGAAGTGATACAATAATATTTTATTATATATGAATAGCAAACACACTTATGCCTTATAATCCAATACAACTTAATGAAAATGTAAAAGGAATGAAAAAATATTGTGTTGAAATTAATATTTAGAAATTTACTTAAATCGACTTGTCATGATTTTCCATCAATAAATACACCTTTATTTCCCTTTTAGTGTGAGTTGCTTGAAACACTAAAATCCGATTTGGTGGACTACCTAACTTATTTGTCTACAAAATAAAAATGAACATATCATGTAACCAACAAAATATGTGCTTAACATTTATGTAACCAACAATATGCATAACTACAAATAAAATAGTAAATTAATTTTTTTAAAATTATACCAGTCAATCCTCATGTGTGACGCCCTTTACCCGTCTACTGTATAGTTGAGCAAGAAGTGTCACATTCGGTGCCGGAGCACCCTATCTTGTTTTATCATATTTATTGTAAACTTTTGATGTCATTTAAAACATGTATTCTATGTATAGATTTTTTTTTTTATCTTATTTATGTGGAGACCCGGACAGAGCCTCCCCTGTTTTATTAGCATCTGGTGGGTTTCCACTAATCACCTGTTAATATGTCCATATTCATTTCACACATTTCCATATCATATTCTCTTTTATCATATCATTCACAACTATTTATGAGATCTCAAATTGAGGTATCATCTATTGCATTCATATGAAAATTCATAGATAATAATTTACAAGTTTTCATTTCAATCTCAAAGTTTAATTACAAGTCCAAAATGAAACACATCATGACTAGACATAATTAACCAAAATACTAGTCTATACATGGGTCCTACCAAAATACAAAAGACCGGTGAGGTGACTGCCGATGGCGTGATCCGGTCGAGCTCTGTCGCTGCACTCATCGTGCCGCTTGCGGGCTATGCATCGACTAATCTCCAGTACCTACACGATGGAAAACCAACGCGCTAAGCATAACGCTTAGTGGTGCATAATTTATAATAACAATAATTTAACAATTGAAATAATATTTGCAAATCATAATTTCTGGGTCTTTTATATTTTTATTGCTCTTTGGAAGCAATTAACATTATCGGGATCTTTTATGATTACTTATTGTATTTTAAGTCTTAATTAATTTTTATTAGTGCTCAAGAAACCTATAACAAATTATAAAAGCTGGATACACGGGTGTATACTGGTTAGACAGCCATATGTCTATCCAAAGATATCGTCTGTCGTGCACGAGGTCACCGTCGAGCACGAAACTCAGTCGAGCTTGTAAAGCCAGAAATAAAGTAGGCACAATGGTCAGTAGGTAGGCATATAGCCTATAGAACAATCATACCAGACATATATTGTTAGTTCATGATTTGCTTTGTAAGCAGTACTGTAACACCCTCCCTGTACCAACTCTGTACATTCTACTGTTCCGGTGACCAGTGTCGGTCCGGACAGCTAGAACGTCCGGAAAAATATTTAAACTAAAGTGAGGAACCATAATTAACTCAAATATTAATAAGAAAAATTTAGGAAAAATTTTAGAAATAAAATACAACCAAGTTAAATGAGCCGGTGCCCTAGCGATGGGTAACCCAGTGGGAAGTTGCGATTCTCGTAACTAGGAGCCCTAGACCCGGGGGAAAATTCATATAATGATTTTTGGGGCTCCAGAGAAGAGTCATTGAGGTTTCTATGACATTAGAATGCCAAGAAAATGCTTAAAAAAGTTTTTCAATCGGTGCAGACTATTTTGGCTCAATAAGCCAAACGGAGGGCATTTTGGTCATTTCGTCTTCAGAGATGATTTTTTGCCGACTTGTCCAGTTAAGTAAATAATTATTATGACATAAAATATAAATAAATATTGCTAAAAATTTAATAGAAAATGAGTAGAAAAGAAAAAGGAAAGAAAATGGATTTAATGGGAATTTTGACATCATTATGATGTTATTAAAACCCCAATGACCAATCACATTATGACACATGTCCTTAACCCATTTAAAATGAATAAAATGGGCAGAAAATGAAAGAAAAAAAAAGATTCCTTCTTCTTCCCATTTCCAGCCGTGACCCATCTCTCCCTCCATTAAAATTCCTTTCATTTTCTCTCTTCCAAACCTTGAATTCTCACCACTAAACCCTAAGTTCTCTTCATTAAAAATTGTTCTTACCTCTTGGGAAGGTGTTTGGTAGCCAAAAAAATCAAGAAAAGTGAAGTTTAAGCTTAGGAAAAATTATGCTCAAAGAGGTTAGTGTCCAATCTCCTATCTCTTTTACTTAATTCATGTTTATTGGCATGAGATAAGTGGGAAAGTGTAAGAAAAACAAAATAAAACTTATGTATATTCATCCCTACAATTTGGGCAGCCTAGGGATGGTTAGGGTTTGATGAATTTACTTGAAGTAAAGTGTTTATGAGCTGCCATAGCATGAGATGAGTGATTGAACATGTAAGAGTAAGTAAAATGCAAGTGTGATGCATGAATGAACCTTGAAAATGTGGACACTTGAACAACATTAGGGTTTGCTCATGTAATGGTTCATTAACCTTATAATGGTCAATTAGTGACCATTTGAATGTGTATGATGAGGAAATGAAGTGAGTTGAGGCTTGGCATTTGTGTATGGGTGAGCTGCCTTGGCTGACCTGCAGGACTGAGCATGAGTCCAGTAGGTTTGGGTAGCTATAAATGGAGTTGTAGAGGTTCAATTGGTGCAAGGCCAATTGGACATGAAACTAGACACATAATGGCACAACTTTGGTGAAGAAACCCTGCCCAGAAAACCAAACCAAGTTGACCTAAAAATTGCCCTAATCCGGGTGACTTGCATTCTGCCTGGGAAAAATGACCAAATGAACAATATTTATTCATTTGGTCATAACTCAGTGTAGAAAGGTCCAATTGACCTAAAATTTTACCAGCAGCAAGCTGAGATACAGATCTACGACTTTCATGGAGAAACCTAGCTCAAATTTTGACCATAACATGTTCAAAAAGTGACCTGCAGTCACTGCATAAAACATCAGAGATTTGGTCATCCGTAAAACTGAAAGTTTGCAATCCGGCCAGTTATGGTGTTTAGGCCATAACTTGAGCTACAAAACTCCAAATGTAGTAATACAAAAAAAGATATGTAACTAGACACAATAAGGAACAACTTTCATGTTGACAATTTTACCAAATTCCTACTTAAAAAATGACCAATGGAACAGTAAACACAAGGCTTGAAATCTGAAAATTTTGAACAACTAACACTAAGCTTAGAAATGGTATTGGCAACCAATACTAACAACTTTAGAATGCAAAATGTGGTATGTTGGGAGTATTAGAACCAATGTACCTATTATCTATGCAAAAGTCAACATTTTAGTTGACTAATGAAATGAATAGTAACACCTAAACTTAAATTTCAAGAATTGTAAAATTTAAAAGTGTAACATGCCCTAGTACACCTAGCAAGATTGGTATGGATAGGTTGGCATGCCAATAGGGTTCAGTTAGCAGTACTGCACATGGCATTATGCCATTCTGTGATTTTATGGCTTTTAGCCATTCTGACATTATGTTGATACTTGGCCTTGTGCCTAATATTATTACAGCTTATTAGCTGTTCAGTTGCACACCAGGAGATACATATGTGACCAATGGTGTGACGGCCCAAGGTACTTGATACCCAGTGTCGGTTCACCCGTTTATCCAGTCCAGTCGTCCAGTATAGGTTACTTGGGCAACCAAAAATGAAAGTGGATAAATTTAATGCAATTATGAATATAACAAGTACAAAATAAATAAGATTACCAGTAATGATCGAAAATTTGTTTGCATAAGACATCAGGACATGCACTGCATATTTATTTTTTGTTATTTCTTTTATTTTATTATTGGCACTATTAAGCATTATTGATTAGCGCGTTGCTTTTTGCCACGCGTAGGTTTTGGAGAGACTGACCGAGAGCCCAGTAGACCACAGACTGGATGAGACCTTCTGCAGATCTGCATAGTGTCCGTGTCACCTCACTGTCATCAGTGCATTGGTAGGACACTAGGTTTCATTTTGGGTATTTTTTAATTAACTTTTATTTTCTCATATGAAATTGAGACTCATGAAATGTATTTTGTTATCAATGTAAATAGTGGAAATTATGTTTATGATTGAAAAAGTGAATATTTATTTATGATTTGTACATGAATATCCTATGAAATGAATGAATGAGAATTGGAAGTATATTTGAGAAATATTGAGATTTGGTTGATAAAATGGAGTTTGGGATTGATTGAGAATTTTGGAAGTGTTTTTCTCAGGTTTCGAAGAACTGTTTTCTTCATTTTTAGCCGGTACTCTGTCGGATTTTCTATAAAATTTGCGAAACCTCAAATAAATTTATGATTTCAATAAATAACTTCAATGAATGTTATTTCACGAATTATACTTCATAACTATGAAAGAAATAAATTAGGAAGGATAAAAATGATTGAAATAAAATAGGGTGTTTGCATAATCGTGTGACATATCTTACTCAGCTATACTGTAGACGGGTAAGGGGTGTCACAAGTACTGTTATCTGTGGTCCATAATTGGTATACCAATCAATCCATTTATATACATATAAGTCTAGGTATACTATGGGCAATTAAACATTTTTAATTATTTTAATACTATTCACTGTTACTATTTTCTGGTACTGTTCATTGGTACCATTAATTTCATATTAATAGGACATTAGTCCCAATTTACATATTCATATCATTTTTAATATTTAATTATCCTTATGAGTATTTTAATTATCATATATAGCATTTTTCTCATGAACCTTTCTTTTGGTTCATGTTGATGTGTTATCTTTATCTAGGAATTTGACTAGGTTAGGATGTCTATTTAGTCACACTTCCTTCATAACAATTGCTCCTCTATGTTTAAACTTGAATTTCAGTTTTTGAATCGCTGAATTTGAGGTTATATAGCTCAAGTTATGGTCAAAATACCATAACTGATCCCTTTGCCTCTAAGCTATCCAGAATTTACAATTCCTGGTCAATAAAATTTGACTAGTCATTTGATTATTTTATGGTCATTTTTGGACTTAGGTTCCTTCACAAGATATGTTCCTCTATGTCTTAGGGACTCTTAGGTATAATTTCATAATTTTTCAAGCTTGGTATAGTGAGTTATAGTCAATGTATTAACCTGGACTCTCAATCCTATAAAGGCAATAACCAAACTTCAGGGCAGCATGTTTGACCCTCTTTTTAGGTCTTTACACTTAGAATTTAGCAAAGGTGTCTAAATCAATGTTGTAGCCCTAAGTATCATGTTTCTAGTTCATATTGGCACATCTCAAATGGAATTTCCTAGTGGGAGTTATGGCCAAATGAACACATGGGTATCAATTGGCATTCTGGGTTCAACTTAACATTTTTTAGATTTCAATTCCTAATTTTAGCTAATATTTTCCCTAGGATGCAATGGTTTCTAGAGCTTGGTCAAAACATAAAAATTGTTGTGCTATGTCTTATAAAACTTTTTGCACTGGTGTCACTCAATTTGCAACTTTGGAGACCAAGTTATGGCATTTTTGCCAAAACTGGTCAAGCATACCAAAGGAACAGTGTTTTGGTCTATTTCTGGGTTGGCAGTTTTAGTAACCCAAGTTGTGCTAACAATTTGACTTGGTTAAAGGCAAAACTGGGTCAAGTGGTCCTCATGAAAAGTGTAGCCCTATGTCTAAGCTTTCCATTGATGTAAATTTTAGGTCATTTGGACCAGTATAGAGAGAGTTATGACCAAATGAATACTTATTGTTCATTTGGCCATTTTCTGGGTTTCAGTGTTTGGTCATCTGGGTTTGGGCAGAGAAATTTGGGCATGGTGTCCACATAAAAAATGGGCTATTTTGAGTATATTTTCACCTCCAACTGGCCTCATACTAATTAGAGTCACACATTTTCAGTTATGGGTCAATAAACCCACTGGACTCATTAAGTCCAAACATGCAGAAAATTGAACACTCCCAATATCTCAATTCCTTCAACTTCCTTACTTCAATTTGCATGCAATACACTTCTATAACCAACAATCTGAACTCAATAGGTCAATGTCAACATTTTACACAAAGTCCTCAACATTTACACAAACCCTAGTTTTCAAAGTTTCAAATTTACACAAACATTACACCATCAAATTTCCAACCATTTCAACTCATCAAACATTCTCATGGAACCTTTTTTCATCACTTAAAAGCAACAAACCTCAAGTTCCATGGCTGCCAAAAATTAGGGTTCTTCAATTCCTTTTTATTTGTTTTCATTTTCATGGAATACTCACTCATCTCATCATTCGTACAAGATTTAAAGAAGAGAGGGAGTAGTATTTTTGCACTTACCTTGTGATCCAACTTGCAAACTTCAATTTCTCTTCTTCAAATGGGTATCTATGGCTTCCTTATGGAGTGGAGAGGATTTTTAATGAAGGGGACTAGGGGTTTTGGTGGATAAATGAAGAGAAACTCAAGCTCAAAGCTTGAGCAAAAATGGTGGAGGGGAGAGAACAATGGAGACGGCAAGGAGAGAGAGAAGATGAAGATGAAGAAGACTTGTGGTTGGTGAATTTTTGTCTCTTGTGTCTTATATATATTCTATAATTATTGTACTTTAATTTTTTTTTTTTAAATACCATAAGTCTATTTTCTTTCTTTTCTTTTCTTTCCTTTTCTTTTCTTTTCTTTTCTTCTTCTTTCTCTTCTCATTTTCCAAATTCAAATTCATAAATTTAATTTATGTTAATTATTTTATTTCCTAATTTTAATTTGATATTTAG